>NC_069500.1:938530995-938830995 GCF_027579735.1 Bombina bombina
CTTCGCACCAAATTTGACACAACAATTTTCACACCAAATATGACGCAATACTCATGGACAACCCACACACTAGTGACGTTTTCAACCACTTTTGATTGGGATATGCATAATCACATGATTTATGACATCATCCAATCAAATTGAAATATACATTTTATACTATCACTAACTAATCAAATTGCTCGATACTTCTGTCATTGATCACACATCAGAACCTGTAAGTGCCATTTGTTACATTGTGTATTATACTTTGAAAGTATGTATATGTGTAATTAGTATTAAAGATAAAGATAAACATTGATGCTGACATTAGGACACACAGTGTAATATTGTAGACTGATTTTAAAAATCGAATGATGTTTGATTCAATATAATCTTAAACTGATAGCTCAAAGGGATAGCCCACCTAACATTAAACTGTCATAAATCAGATACAGCAGAAATTAAGTCACCTCTTTACTGTCATGATATTTTCAGTGTTTTTCTTCCTTCTCTTGAATTTCATTTTCATCAAGAAATGTCATCTTATATGCCAGCCCATTTTGAACACTTGTGTAGGGGGGGTTTAAACATACACTGCAATCAGAAAGGGTTACACAGGTGCAGAGAGAAAACTAGCCCAGCTCTTAATATATCCATTGATTGCAAATAAATACATATGATACCCTGATTACATGTTATATTCACAAATATAAATATAAAAAAAGAAAATATAGTGTTAGAAAATAAACACAGAGATATGAAAGACAACATTGTTTAGAACATAAAAAGTAATTTAGGGACATAGGAATATGTTTGCAAAAGATTTCTGACATAACACACACACATATATATATATATATATATATATATATATACTGTTTATATATAAAGTTTGTGCAAAGATATATGTAAAAATTCTAGCATTAATAATCATTTAAAATAAATTTAAAAAAAAACATTAGATAGGCATATCATGAATCAGAGAAATACTAATACACATTAATGTATGTGAAAATATCATATATCAGATTTTTTTTTGTATAACAAATAAATAGAAAAAGAAATATCTATGAGCTATTATTGTTTGTTCAGGTATAAATATAGCTTAACATTAACAGATGAAAAATAAAAGATTAGCTTTAGAGATTAGCTTTTGTCGCCCATTTCCCATCTCAGACCACCTTCTGCTCACCTATAATCTCAATGTACAGGCTAAACCTATTTCTACCCCCCGCCTCCGCACCTGTAGAAATCTGCACACTGTGGATCCTCTCCAACTTTCTAACCTTATTCAAAAACGCCTTCCCCACACTTCCATGGTATCCTGCCCTGACCTTGCTACAAACCACTATAACAATACTTTTTCCTCTGCACTCGACACCCTTGCTCCTCCACAAATACGCAAAACCCCACGTCGTCAGCTCCAGCCCTGGCACTCTCAGCAAACACACTATCTACAAAAATGCTCCTGTGTTGCTGAACATGCCTGGAGGAAATCCCGCTCTGAACACGATTTCCTACACTATAAGTTCATTCTTTATTCTTACTCCTCTGCCCTTCACTTAGCCAAGCAAAACTACTTCTCTTCTCTCATATCTTCTCACTCCTCAAACCCTAAACATCTCTTCTCCACTTTCAACACTCTCCTCTATCCACCTGCACCACCCCCCTCATCTGACTTTAGTGCTCAAGACTTGGCAGATTACTTTTTCAACAAAACACTTACCATCAGAAGCAACATCCCACCACAAGACTGCAACCTTTCAACTGCGCCCCCGGTCACCCCCTCCAACACTCTCAGTACCTTCCCCCCAACCACTGAGAATGAAGTGAGTTCCCTAATATCTTCCTCACACCTCACTACATGCCCCCTTGACCCTATCCCTTCACATCTAATACCCTCTCTGTCCTCTACCCTCACCCCAGCTCTTACTCACATATTCAACCGATCTCTTACTACTGGTTCATTTCCATCATCCTTCAAACATGCAAAGGTCACTCCCATCCTCAAAAAACCCTCCATCGACCCCAATTCTCCTGCAAACTACCGCCCCATATCACTACTTCCGCTAGCTTCTAAAGTCCTGGAAAAACTAGTTTTCGATCGCCTAACACACTTCCTATCCTCCAACTCACTGCTTGACCCCCTGCAATCTGGCTTCCGTCCCCAACACTCAACTGAGACTGCCCTCACCAAGGTTACTAACGATCTTCTTTCTGCTAAAAACGATGGCCACTATTCTATACTTATCTTACTTGACCTGTCTGCTGCCTTTGACACTGTTGACCATCCCCTCCTCTTACGGACTCTCAGCTCCCTTGGGCTCTGTGACATTGCCCTCTCCTGGATCCACTTTTATCTCTCTAATAGGTCCTTTTCTGTCTCATTTGCTGGTGACTCATCCTCTCCACTGCCTCTCTCTGTTGGAGTACCTCAAGGCTCTGTTCTAGGCCCTCTACTCTTCTCTATTTATACTTCCTCGCTGGGTCAACTTATTAGTAGCTATGGCTTCAACTATCACCTCTATGCTGATGATACTCAGATCTACCTATCCACCCCTGCACTCTCTCAGTCTGTCCTTTCCCACATCAGCAGCTGCTTATCTGGCATTTCTTCCTGGATGGCCTCTCACCACCTAAAAATCAACATGTCCAAGACTGAGCTTCTTCTAATCCCCCCAACTAATTCTACTCCAGTTTCTAACTTTACTATCACTGTCGGTGACACCACTATCTCCCCATCACCCCAAGTCCGCTGCCTTGGAGTTACACTCGACTCCAATCTGTCCTTCATGCCCCACATCCAATCACTCTCTTCATCCTGTCGCAACCACCTACGCAATATCTCCAAAATTCATCCTTTTCTGAGCGCTGAAACTACTAAACAGCTAATCCATTCCCTAGTAATTTCCCGGCTTGACTACTGTAACAACCTACTAACTGGCCTTTCACTCTCCCGCCTCTCCCCCCTTCAATCCATCCTAAATGCCTCTGCTAGGCTAATCCACCTCTCCCGAAGCTCTGTATCTGCCGCAACCCTCTGTGAGTCCCTTCACTGGCTCCCCATTCACAGCAGAATTAAATTCAAAACTTTGACCTACAAAGCCCTTACCAATGCAGCCCCCCCATACCTGTCCTCACTCATCAACAAATATACTCTAGCCCGTCCCCTAAGATCCAACAACGATCTACTCCTTGCCTCTTCTACCATCACCTCCTCTCATGCTAGACTACAGGACTTCTCTCGTGCGGCACCAACCCTCTGGAACGCACTTCCTCGTGCTGTCAGACTTTCCCCCAACCTCTCCTCCTTTAAACGCTCCCTAAAGACCTTCTTGTTCAGGGAAGCCTATAACCAAATCAGTAGCTAATGAATTCCACTTGCCTAATAGTTGCCATCATCTAACTTCACACTAACATCATTCCCACCTTTGCAGTCCCCACCTCCTGTTTCTCACCCTCCTACCCATTTAGATTGTAAGTTCCCACGGGAACAGGGCTCCCAATTCCTCCTGTATTTGTTTGTTAAATTTTGTCTGGTGTCTCATATTGTACTGTCCTTTTATCTTTGTTACCTATGAACAGCGCTGCGGAATCTGTTGGCACTTTATAAATAAAGAATAATAATAATAATAATAGAGAAATGTGCTTGTTCATGGACAGTAGTGAAATGGTATAAATAATGCTGGAAAAAACAGAATATTTGCGACATCGATGACTCTAAATTTATCAAAAGTCCGATGCTCATCACTCCGACGCGTGTGTTTTTGACAGACTTTTAGATAAATAAGGGCGTCGTATGTAGATACGTGGCAGCGATGTCTGGTGAGTGAATTGACGCCAGCGAATGCACCAAGATTGACGCTTTGATAAATCGAGGCCTAAGTGCTATTGCATTGTCTTTTTACCATGCATTTGTTGTTTATGGAAATCTACTGTATTTACTGAGCCTTTAAGTATAGAAACTAAACTATAATCAATTTAATACACTCCAGCAAGTAAAATGAATAATTGGGGACAAGTTAAAGGGGAGAAAAAAATAAGGTACACTGTCCCTTTAATTAATTTATTAGGGTTACATTTTGAGTTTATCTTCCCTTAATAGTGAGTGCTTTGGTGGGCAGAATATTATTATTATTATTACTACTAATGGTGGCAATGGCTTTTGATAGTGAGCCTGTTTGGAGTGAGTGATGAAGTAGTATGTATTATACAGCTGGTCTCATAGACACAGGGTTGAGCCTAGATATGACTGTGCAACAAAAAAACAAGATGAGTAATATTTGCCATATCTCAAAGGATTTGAGTCCTCAATAGGAAAATCAGCTATAATCCCTGTTGAAGAACAATAAATTTCATGCTTATGTCAAGAAATGTGTAGTATCTGTAAGGTGCAGCAATTCTATGAGACGTGCACTGTCAGGTGTTATCCCTGTTAAGAGGACATGGAAAAAAATAAATTTTTCTTCTTTTATCAAAAGTACCTCTTTATCTTTATTGGAATATTTGATCAGGGCATACTGAGGTAGGCACTGAACTGTGCATGTGTCTTCATACTGTATAAGATAAATAACCTGTTTGACTCTGTCATGGACATTTTGGCCAAGGTCAGGTGCACATTTTGACCTAGGCCAACTAGGATTTAGAGGAGGAAAAAAACTGAAAGGGGCAGTGCCCCTAGGGCAGCACACAAATAGGCCAATTGCATTAAAACTTGTATCTGTGAAGTCTGGGAAATCTATTGCAGAAATCATAACAGGAAAAACATCTATTGGAGCTCCATAGATTTCCTAGGTGCATTTGATACACTTCTAATTAACAAGAGGACACAAATACAGTTAAATAAATTACTAATAGAATGGAGGTTTTTATTCATTTTACACTTCATTTAATTTGGAGATATTCACAATTACCATGCACCGCTATACATTAGCCTAAAATATGAAGTATAATATTAATAAAGCTTTTATTTTTTTTAAACATTATAAAGTACACAATAAAATCTTTTTTAGTCTTTTTATAAAAGCAAACTTAATTAAGAAAAATGTAAAATATTAATTTGCTAAATAAAGCTGGTTGTGTAGTGGCCACAAGTGAGGAGAACAAGTGTTCATTGGCCATGTTTGAACATTTCCTGTAGATCAAAGCAGTTTATAACAAGCTCTCATTCTCTTTAGCCATAGAAAAACTCTATTTTGATGCTGTCAGTTGAAACCTGGTTAGGTTGGCATGAATATATTTGTAAAAATATGTTTTAACATAAAGAATACGTTTGAAAACAGAAAATTCCAACCATTATTTTTTATTTGTAGTCAATTTACAAATGTAATATATTTAAAGTTGTCACCACAATTTATCTTTGAACCCACTGAAAACAGTATTTAAGAGCTAATTTATATGGGTTCGGGCTCACAACTTTGCCTGCATTTTAACCAATAATGAAGACGATATTGCCACTGGAAAAACAATGAAAAAGTTGAGAATTTATCTTTATAAAAAAAATGATGAGTAATTGAATGATTCTCAGTTCTAACTAGTTTTGAGTCAGAATCTTCAATATGACAAGTCGGCTTCTAAAAACAACCATAATCCATGTTGAAGAACAATATATTTCATACATACAGTATGTCAAGAAATTTGTAGTTTCTGTAAGGTGTAGCCTTTCTGTCAAGTTCTGCTGAGTAAGGCAACTGTGAAAGTCTGTTACAAATAGCAATATGACTAATGAAATATTTTTTCACATTCCACAAGATTTCAACCATGAACCAAAGCCCTCAATACGAAAATCAGAACTTGTAGATATTATTCCAGCAGAAACCGGGGGCTTTAGAATAACATAAAAAAATGAAGGGACAGTCAGATTACAAGAGGAGTGATAACATTTGCGCCCAAGAGATAAGGGGTTTACGCTTGTCCGGCTTACCGCAGGTATTATGAGTCGAAAGTAAACACGATCGCTTGAATGCAATCGTGATTTACGCTAGAATGATTACCCTTAACTGTTTCGTGAAACATAAACGTTGCACAATACACATCAAAAATACATGACAAAGTATAGTTACACATAATAACACCATAATAAAAATATTTAAAAAATATTGCACAAAAGTTATAAAGGCTCAAGATATGAAATATCAGGTGTTAGAAAAACATTGAGATTCATAATATACTTGTCTAAAGATGAATATGTATGTATGTATATATATATACAGTATGTCTTTATATGTGTACATATTTATTTATGTATTTATATGTGTATATATGTATTTACAGACATAGATACACATATAACACATAAATACATACGTACACATATATAGTGCATTGGAGGTCCTGTAGATACAGAAAAGAAGGCGCCTCATAGAACAGTATTGTTAGGTAAAAGAACCAAACACATCAGACAATTTCCAACTCAAATAGGAAGCGGCACTCGTGGTGCCAGATACAGCAGGCCGGGACCTCTTAGTCACCGACAGACTCAACCGCAATGTGCTCAGTCCGAACACTTGGGTACGTCTTTCCAATCAGAGGAAGCGGAATCCCAACGCCTTCAGCTAGTGGTACCAATCAGCAAAACCAAATGAGGGTGTGTGTGTGAGAAGCTCTGCAGTCACTCGTGTCAGTAAAGTGCTTGAACAACTCTACACCACCAGGATCGGTCAAATACACAGAGCAAGGGTATAAAAAACTTAAAACAAGTTTATTAAAACAAGTAAAACACAGCAACGCATTTCTCGGCTACACAGAGCCGTTTCATCAGGCTGTAAAAATCAATCACACCCCTTGCTTTATTAATACCTCCCTCTACCCATTTAAACAATCGGAAATTGCAACGCCCTTGTACATAAGACCTTTCATTGGACATGGTACATTACCCATCTAAAATAATCATGAACATAATAGTACAAATAAAAATACAGTGAATCGTAGTGAGCATAATAGTACAATGAATCAACATCATCTAAATACATCTTTTAAGTACTCTATGTACATGATCATCATAATGCTACAAAATATTATGATATACAATTATAATACAAATGATGATGAACATACAATCGGTCCAACCCCAATATTTTAAGCAATATGACCTAAATTACATATATATAGCCATTATTAAAATAATTGTAACACTGGCTTAATAACCACAATCTACTAATTTATTGGGCATTACCCTTACGCTAAACTGCATATATTTTATCTCATTCAAAACTCTGTCGCTAACTAAAGACCGCTGCTCCATAACCTGTCCATCTGCTCTGAGGCGACACACAGAAATCAACCCGATTGAATACGACCGGGTTCATTGACACCCCCTGCTAGCCGGCGATTAAACGCAAATCTGCAGGGGACGGTATTGCACAAGCAGTTCATAAGAACTGCTGGTGCAATTATAAATGCCGACAGCATATGCTGTCGGCATTTATCGCTGTGCAGCGAAAATGATCCGCTCTATCGGATCATGTCCTCTCCCACTTGCATAAATAGGCCCCATTATTGTATCAACATATTTTATATACACCTATTGCTTGTATGGATACCATGACATTTTTAAATCATTTTTTAATTGTTAAATTTTTGCTCAAACAAGCAATCCTGCAATAATAATATATGGTGTCAAGTGATAAGTGAGCCCCACATTGTTTGATCTCACTGACAGACTGAGATTTGTCTCAGGCTGGCAGGGTTGTCCCTCTAATATGTTTGAATCTGCAAGCTATATGTCTAAATCAAAAAGATGTTAAATGAAATCGCTTAACATATCTCATTTTTGTTATACTTTTATAAAGCATGATGAGGTTGTTCTAGATGCAGGTGTTTGGCTAAGAATATCAGTGCTCTGTATTGTAATACTGTAAGGCATAATGATGTCAGGATTACAGTGAGATTCACTCTGGGGGACTTGTCTTAGAAACTGGTAGCCCAAGGCATTTGAAGAATGTTAATGGTATGCTTGAGTGGAGAGCTTCAGAGCCAAACGCGGCCAGCAGCCTTTGCCGACATCTCTTGTGAACCATGGAGTCTCGTGGCAACAACCTCTTAAGAATGAATTTTTATTATTAATAATAAAAAAAATCCTTCCTCATGAATAAGCCGTTTACCCTCAGATTCCTTCCGCGTAGTGATGATAATTAAACACAGTCCTTTTTTTTTCTTTTTTTTTCTTTTTTTTTTACAAGTTTCTTTTTATAGTAGATTTGGAAAAAATACTTCTGTCAAGTTGGTAAGTGTATTTGCCAATGCAACTTTTCGTTACCTTTTATTTTGTAGAATTTTTTGGAACCTTTGTGATTAGGTATATGATATTTTAATTGAACCTTGTATTAACTTTTTAAAATTAATGGGATATTTTATTGTAAAATTGTCTATTGTTTTCAGACATTTATAGGGACAGTCTAGTCAAAATTAAACTTTCATGATTCAGATAAGGCATATAATTTTTAACAACTTTCCAATTTTCTTTTATCATAAAATTTGCTTTGTTATCTTTGTATTCTGTGTTGAAAGCTAAAGTACTAGTTCATGTGTGTCATATAGTACTAATTCATGAGTTTCATATAGATAACATTGTGCCCACTCCTGTGGAGTTATTTATAAGTCAGCACTGATTGGCTAAAATGCAAGTCTCTTAAAAGAATTGAGATAAGAGGGCAGTCTGCAGAGGCTTAGATACAAGGTAATCACAGAGGTAAAAAGTATATTAACCCCTTCACCCAAACAGATGTATATATAGGTCTTGCGGTACTTTGTCTATCGTACCTCAAGACGTCTTAGCTTCAGGAAGCTCCAGCAGTCTCGGCTGTTAAGTTACAGCCGAGAGCTGGAGTTCCTGAAGCTTCAGACGGTGAAACTGTGTGTGTCACCATCTGTAACGATCACTGCTAGTGCCAGCGGGAGGTGTTGGCGGGAGGCGGGTGGGCAGCTCAGCAGCGGAGGGTGGAGGGAGGGCCCTGCGCTACAGGAAAAATATAAAAGGGACAGGGAAGAATGCGGCAGCTACACTACAGAAAAGGGGATGTGGGGGGCCCTAACTGATTATTGCAGGAGGGGGGAGGTGGGGGGGATACAAAGCTACAGAAAATGAATACAAAAAAATAAAATAAATTAAAAAAATATAAATTAAAAAAAAAAGGTTTACAGGTACTGACAGGCAGCTGCAGGTACCTAAGGTGACAGCAATAATTAGGGCAGGGGAGGTTCAGAGAGCTGTTTTGGGGATCAGGAAGGATCCTACACTGCAGAACATATAATATACATATATTTATATTTATTTTATATATAAAAAAAAGTCTTACATTTTCATACTTGCAGACTGTCTGCCAGTACCTAAGATGGGGGTGACCAGTGGGGGGTGAGGGAGGGCAGAGAGCTAGTTCTGAAGAATCAGTGGTTGGGCAGTGTCAGATGGGAGGGTTATCTCTACACTAAAGCTAAAATTAACCTTTTAAGCTACCTAATTAACCCCTTCACTGCCGGGAATAATAGAATTGTGGTGCTCAGCTGCAATTAGCGTGGCCGGACTGTTATCCGATAGACGCTTGTCCGATGGACATTTGTCCGACGGATAATATTCCGAAAGACATTTATCCGGCTGCTGGGTGGGAATGAGGCTTAAAAATCACGCTTTTAGCTAAAACATTTTTAATAGTGGACTGACAAAAGACAATTAAATTAACTTATACAGTATATAACATAAATATATATAATCTTCATATATTTTATTTATATATATATATATGCATACATATATATTATATATTAACTTACATATACATATTATAATATATTAACTTATAAATATATTATGTGTTAAAAGTACATTGTGAGGGTAGGGACCCATGGATAGGTTCCCAGAGGCAGTTGCGGAACACAAGTCACTGATTATAACAGAACATTTTGGATCGTATGTGCCCTCAGCCGAATGTCTCTTGATTTATTTAAGTAAATCTTATATATTATGTGCTATTGACTTTAAAAAGTCTAATCTTGAGTATTCACTGTATTTTTCTAACATTTTCTTTATCCTGTTGTTTATGATTTCCTTTTCTCTTGTTAAGTGTATCCAGTCCACGGGTCATCCATTACTTATGGGATATTCTCCTTCCCAACAGGAAGTTGCAAGAGGATCACCCCAGCAGAGCTGCTATATAGCTCCTCCCCTCACTGTCATATCCAGTCATTCTCTTGCAACTCTCAACTAAGATGGAGGTCGTGAGAGGACTGTGGTGTTTTATACTTAGTTTATTTCTTCAATCAAAAGTTTGTTATTTTTAAATGGTACCGGAGTGTACTGTTTATCTCAGGCAGTATTTAGAAGAAGAATCTGCCTGCATTTTCTATGATCTTAGCAGAAGTAACTAAGATCCTTTGCTGTTCTCACATGTATCTGAGGAGTGAGGTAACTTCAGAGGGGGAATAGCGTACAGGTTTTCCTGAAATAAGGTATGTGCAGTTAAAATAATTTTCTAGGGTGGAATCTGCTAGAAAATGCTGCTGATACCGAAGTAATGTAAGTAAAGCCTTAAATGCAGTGATAGCGACTGGTATCAGGCTTATTAATAGAAATACATACTCTTATAAAAATGTATTTTAAAACGTTTGCTGGCATGTTTAATCGTTTTTTACATATGTTTGGTGATAAAACTTATTGGGGCCTTGTTTTTTCCACATGGCTGGCTTGATTTTAGCCTAGAAACAGTTCCCTGAGGCTTTCCACTGTTGTAATATGAGTGGGAGGGGCCTATTTTAGTGCTTTTTTTGCGCAGCAAAAATTACAGACACAGACATCCAGCTTCTTCCTGCATGATCCAGGACTCCTCTGAAGGGCTCAAAAGGCTTCAAAAGTCGTATTGACGGAGGTAAAAAGCCACATCAGAGCTGTGGCAGTTGTTGTGACTGTTTAAAAAACGTTTTTGTCATTTGTTATTCCGTTTTTGGTATTAAGGGGTTAATCATCCATTTGCAAGTGGGTGCAATGCTCTGCTAACTGTTTACATACACTGTAAAAATTTCATTAGTGTAACTGCTTTTTTTCACTGTTATTTCAAAATTTGGGAAATTTTATGTTTCTTAAAGGCACAGTAACGTTTTTTATATTGCTTGTAAACTTGTTTTAAAGTGTTTTCCAAGCTTGCTAGTCTCATTGCTAGTCTGTTTAAACATGTCTGACACAGAGGAACCTACTTGTTCATTATGTTTGAAAGCCATGGTGGAGCCCCATAGGAGAATGTGTACTAAATGTATTGATTTCACCTTAAACAGTAAAGATCAGTCTTTATCTATAAAAGAATTATCACCAGAGGGTTCTGTCGAGGGGGAAGTTATGCCGACTAAGGCCTCGCTTCCATTGAGTCGTTAAAAATGGAGCCGTAAGCTACCGAAGCGGACGACAGCTAAAAGTAATTTACGGCTCCATTTTAGTACCAGGTTTCCATTGAAAAGATTAGCGTGTTGCGCGCAGCCGCTCTTTTCGGCCGTACGTAAGTTTGCGTTGCCAACCGATGTCAGATTTGTCGAAAAGCGCGCCATAACAAGTGCATTGCCATGGTAACCCGACCTCTGTCTATAAGAATAACGGTTTGCGCCTGCGCTCTTTACCTGTGATCGCCTCTAGAGAGAAAGACACGGGAGCTAGTTGCGTTGGTAGGAGTTTTGGGTTTTTGAGAGTTGTTTGAGAGTTAGTGGAGAGTTTGATATTTTATTTTCATATATTCTTATTGTAGGCCTCATATAATATTAGGAACACACACACACATCCATACATTAGTTAATTAACACACATTAGTTTATACACACAAATACACACACACACACATACACACTTTTATTTGATACAAACACATTCACATTTTTTTTATTTCATTAACCCCCATATCCCCATCTTCCTTTATTACTCCTTTCATTAATCCCCTTATTCCACTTCCCATCCCCCCTTTGACTACCCTTCCCTTCCTCACTATATAACTTTTTTTTTTATATATACATTTTGCCCATCCTATTTTTTTTGTTTTACATCCCATATTTTTTGTTTCATTTGACTATATAGCTCACCCCTTTCTTCATTTGCATCCCTTATTATTTTTCTATAATTTTGTTCTAATCCTCCTTAGTTTTTCCTTTTTCATTTACATCCCTTTGTTTATTTTCACCCCCACATTTTATTTTTATTTTGAGGGATATAGAATAGAGATAGTTAGGGTCTAGATAGGTTAGGTAGTTAGTTTTGGGGCTATTTAATTTAGGGTTTAGTTAGGTGAATTAGTGTAGTTAGGTAAGCTAGGGACTTTAGTGTTAGGTTAGAGTTAGGGAGGAAGGAGAAAGGGATGGATAGGCCTAGTGGAGTTGGGAAGGGGGTGGCTAGGGGGAGGGCAGTGGAGAGGGTGGATAGAGGGAGGGGGAGGGGGGAAGTAGGGAGTAGTATGGGCAGGAATAGGGGCCAAGGTTTGGGTGGAGGATTTGTCCTTCCTCAAACCCTGGCAGAGGAGGGAAGGAGAGAGGGTGGAAGAGGAATGGAGGTGGGAGGAGTGAGGAGGAGTCAGCCTCAGCTAGGCACAAAAAGAAAAGGGAAAGTGGGGCAGACTGTGGCAAGTGGGGGTGGGGCTGGTGGTAGCCTGTCACAGCCTGCAGGGACAGAGGAGGTAGAGAGGGCTGGTCCCCAGTCACAGGAGGGAGAGTCTGTGTCTGCTGGCCCTTCAGGTGTGAAGGGCAGGCTAAGAGAGGAGAGGTACTCTGAGGTGCATGGGTGCAAATATTCCTATACATAGGATCAATAAATGTAGCATATATAATGTTATTTGTACATTGAAACACTCATCATTTTTTTGTGATTTGCAATTTCAATGAGAAACAGGCCTCAAAAAGCTCTTTTTTTTCCTCCTTTACACCTAGTTGAGCTGGGGGTAATATTTCTCAATGTATCGACAGCCTCCGACAGTGTATTAACGGTTAGCGCTTTCAATGGAAACCTGGTATAATTTATCGATTAACGGCTTCTATTACTTTCTATGGGACGCGAAAATCTTTTCGGCAGCCGAAGTCCGGCAGCCGATATTGAGGTATAACGCGCCATTGGAAACAGTCGTTAAACGCTATTGCTTTCGACAGCATATTTAACGGTTTGCGAGTGCACGCAAACTGAATTACGACTCAATGGAAGCGAGGCCAAACTCTCCCCACGTGTCAGACCCTTCACCTCCCGCTCAGGGGACGCACGCTAATATGGCACCAATTACATCAGGGACGCCCATAGCGATTACCTTGCAGGACATGGCTGCACTCATGAATAATACCCTGTCAGAGGTATTATCTAGATTGCCTGAATTAAGGGGCAAGCACGATAGCTCTGGGGTTAGGAGAGATACAGAGTGCGCAAATGCTGTTAGAGCCATGTCTGATACTGCGTCACAGTATGCAGAACATGAAGACGGAGAGTTTCAGTCTGTGGGAGTGGAATGGGGATTACTCAGATTTGTCCCCTCTACTAAATCTGGATCAAGAGACCAGAGATTCTCTTCTCTGGTGGCTTTCTCTGGTCCATCTGTCCAAGGGTATGACCTTTCGCAGGCCAGATTGGACAATTGTAACAACAGATGCCAGCCTTCTAGGTTGGGGCGCAGTCTGGAACTCTCTGAAGGCTCAGGGATCATGGACTCAGGAGGAGAAACTCCTCCCAATAAATATTCTGGAGTTGAGAGCAATATTCAATGCTCTTCTAGCTTGGCCTCAGTTAGCAACACTGAGGTTCATCAGATTTCAGTCGGACAACATCACGACTGTGGCTTACATCAACCATCAAGGGGGAACCAGAAGTTCCCTAGCGATGTTAGAAGTCTCAAAGATAATTCGCTGGGCAGAGTCTCACTCTTGCCACCTGTCAGCGATCCACATCCCAGGCGTAGAGAACTGGGCGGCGGATTTTCTAAGTCGTCAGACTTTTCATCCGGGGGAGTGGGAACTCCATCCGGAGGTGTTTGCTCAACTGGTCCATCGTTGGGGCAAACCAGAACTGGATCTCATGGCGTCTCGCCAGAACGCCAAGCTTCCTTGTTACGGATCCAGATCCAGGGACCCGGGAGCAACTCTGATAGATGCTCTAGCAGCTCCTTGGTTCTTCAACCTGGCCTATGTGTTTCCACCGTTTCCTCTGCTCCCTCGACTGATTGCCAAAATCAAACAGGAGAGAGCATTGGTGATTCTGATAGCGCCTGCGTGGCCTGGACCTGGTATGCAGACCTAGTGGACATGTCATCTCTTCCACCATGGACTCTGCCTCTGAGACAGGACCTTCTAATACAAGGTCCTTTCAATCATCCAAATCTAATTTTTCTGAGACTGACTGCATGGAGATTGAACGCTTGATTCTATCAAGGCGTGGCTTCTCTGAGTCGGTCACTGATACATTAATACAGGCTCGGAAGCCTGTCACTAGGAAAATCTACCATAAGATATGGCGTAAATATCTTAATTGGTGTGAATCCAAGAGTTACTCATGGAGTAAGGTTAGGATTCTTAGGATATTGTCCTTTCTCCAAGAGGGTTTGGACAAAGGCTTATCAGCTAGTTCTTTAAAAGGACAGATCTCTGCTCTGCTCCAGGCATTTTGTCAGGCTTTGGTTAGGATTAAGCCTGTGTTTAAAACTGTTGCTCCCCCGTGGAGCTTAAACTTGGTTCTTAAAGTTATTCAGGGAATTCCGTTCGTCAAACATCTGACCTGTTTGTCGTTTACTCTGGACAGAGGAGAGGTCAAAAAGCTTCGGCAACCTCTCTCTCCTTTTGGCTTCGGAGCATAATACGCTTAGCCTATGAGACTGCTGGACAGCAGCCCCCTGAAAGGATTACAGCTCATTCTACTAGAGCTGTGGCTTCCACCTGGGCCTTTAAAAATGAGGCCTCTGTTGAACAGATTTGCAAGGCTGCGACTTGGTCTTCGCTTCACACTTTTTCAAAATTTTACAAATTTGACACTTTTGCTTCTTCGGAGGCTGTTTTTGGGAGAAAGGTTCTACAGGCAGTGGTTCCTTCCGTTTAAGTTCCTGCCTTGTGCATCATCCGTGTACTTTAGCTTTGGTATTGGTATCCCATAAGTAATGGATGACCCGTGGACTGGATACACTTAACAAGAGAAAACATAATTTATGCTTACCTGATAAATTTATTTCTCTTGTAGTGTATCCAGTCCACGGCCCGCCCTGTCCTTTTAAGGCAGGTCTAAAATTTAATTAAACTACAGTCACCACTGCACCCTATGGTTTCTCCTTTCTCGTCTTGTTTCGGTCGAATGACTGGATATGACAGTGAGGGGAGGAGCTATATAGCAGCTCTGCTGGGGTGATCCTCTTGCAACTTCCTGTTGGGAAGGAGAATATCCAATAAGTAATGGATGACCCGTGGACTGGATACACTACAAGAGAAATAAATTTATCAGGTAAGCATAAATTATGTTGTTTTTTTTTTGGTTTTCTCAGTTTAACTTCAGAATCATTTTTTTTTTCAGTTGTTAACTCCCATTCTGCTTGTTCCTTTCTTATTTTTGAAACTATTCTGCAAATGCTTGGGTGGGTTACAGTCATTCGTTGGTCAAATACTCTGTGCCATCCTTCTAGAGAGTTGTTTGTTCTAGGTAACCCTAGTTTTGTTCTTTCAAAAGTGTTCCACATTGTACTATCGAAAGTAGGTTTTCTTCTTGTACCTTGTTGTAGTCCCCCAATCCAGGTTTTTTCAAAATAATATAAAAATTCAGATAAAATGTTACAACTACATCTTCCACTGGCACAAATGCTAATGCTTCTAAGCATTTTATGATCAGAGCATTTTTTTCATTATTATACCATATTTTTAAGCCCAAAGATTGTATTTTTCTCCACAGGTATTGGGAAAAATGGAAAGTGCATCCATAAATTATTGTATTTTGTAAAAAAATTGTCAAGCAATTTTCAAAATCTACAGTAATTAATATAGGATTAATATCTGGATTTTTTTCCTTTTATAATACTAAAAATTAAATTATAAGTTTCCTGATTTTTATTTTTTGATATGCAGTATACTAATGGTATGGTATGGTTATCTTCTATTAATCATGTATTGTATACAACTGAAAACCTAATGGAGTTGAGTCAAATGTTCCGTCACCGAGCCAGTGTTGTTTTTTTGAAAGAAGATCTACATTTTTTTAGTAGACAGAATGATTAAATTTTCACTTTTGTGCATGATGAAATCTTCTCCTTTGGTTGTTTTTCTTAATTCATCACTTAAAATGTTTCCATTTGGTGTTGTTTGCTGTCGACGTACCATTCTGGCAAGAGTTTCTTTTTTAGGTAGTGCTCCTGCTGCTTCAAGGGGGAAATTAGGGCCTCGATCCGATATGCAGCGTCACCCACAAAAGCCGACAACGGCAAATTTTGCGCTGGTTTGGTATCACATATACGCTGTAACATAGACGTTACGCTCGTATATTTCTGCCTTCGGCCGTAGTTTTTTGGCCCATAGACAGGTATACCAAACCAGCGCAGTTTGGTATCCAATATACAGCGTAAGGACTTACGTGGCGAAAATGGAGAAATCTTACTCCATTTTCACCTCGCCACAAATTGCAGGCGTAGTAAGCCTTACACTGTGTATTGGAGCCCCGTAACTCCCTAAAATGCCTGCAAAATAAAACCTAACACCTAACGCATGCGCAATGTCTATCTACCTGTCAACCGCGAACTTCAAAATAAAACATAACACCTAACGCATGCGCAATGTCTATCTACCTGTCAACCGCGATCCCCCGCCGCAATCCCTAATAAAGTGTTTAACCCCTAAACCGCCACTCCCGAACCCCGCCGCCACCTACATTAAATGTCTAACCCCCTAATGTGAGCCCCCTACACCGTCGCCACCTACATTAAAATGATTAACCCCTAATGTAATCCCCCTACACCGCCGCCATCTATATTAAAATTATTACCCCCTAATGTGAGCCCCCTACACCGCCGCCACCTATTTTAACTATATTACCCCCTAATCTAATCCCCCTACACCGCCGCCACCTATATTAAATATATTAACCCCTAAAATACTAAAATGTCCCTACCCTAAACTAAATTAAAAATAGCCCTGAAAAGGGCTTTTTGCTTGGCATTGCCCCAAAGTAACCAGCTCTATTGCCAGCCCTTAAAAGGGCTTTTTGCGGGGCATTGCCCCAAAGTAATCAGCTCTTTTACCAGCCCTTAAAAGGGCTTTTTGCGGGCCATTGTCACAAAGTAATCAGCTCTTTTGCCTGTAATCTAAATCCCCCTACACCGCCGCCACCTATAATAAATGTATTACCCCCTAATCTAATCCCCCTACACCGCCGCCACCTATATTAAATATATTAACCCCTAATCTGACCCCCCTACACCGCCGCCACCTATATTAACTATATTAACCCTAATTATATTAGGGTTAATATAGTTAATATAGTTATTATATTATATATATTAACTATATTAACCCTATCTAACTCTAACACCCCTAACTTAATTATTATTTCAATAAATCTAAATAATATTAATAATATTAACTAAATTGTTCCTATTTAAAACTAAATACTTACCTATAAAATAAACCCTAAGATAGCTACAATATAATTAATAATTACATTGTAGCTATTTTAGGGTTTATATTTATTTTACAGGTAACTTGGTATTTATTTTAACTAGGTACAATAGCTATTAAATAGTTAATAACTATTTAATAGCTACCTAGTTAAAATAATTACCAATTTACCTGTAAAATAAATCCTAACCTAAGTTACAAATACACCTACACTATCAATAAATTAAATAAACTACAAATATCTAATCTAAAATACAATTAAATACACTAAACTAAATAAAAAAAAACAACAACACTAAATTACAAAAAATAAAAAAAGATTACAAGAATTTTAAGCTAATTACAGCTATTCTAAACCCCCTAATAAAATAACAAAGCCCCCCAAAATAAAAAAAAATCCCTACCCCTAATCTAAATTACAAAAGTACACAGCTCTATTACCAGTCCTTAAAAGGGCCTTTTGTGGGGCATTGCTCCAAAGTAATCAACTCTTTTACCTGTAAAAAAAGCAACAACCCCCCCCATTACAACCCACCACCCACATACCCCTATTCTAACCCACCCAATCCCCCCTTAAAAAACCTAAGTCTAACCCCCAAGTGCTCCTTACCTGTCCTGAAGACCGGCGGAGAAGGTCCTGTTCCAGGCGGAGAAGTCTTCTTCCAGGCGGCGACCTCTTCTTCTTCCAGGATCCAGCCGGCGCGGAGCGGAGGAGTTGAAGACCGATGACCGCGGAGCTGAAGACCGTTCATGTGGAACTGAAGACCGGCGATGCTGGAACTAAAGACCGGCGATGCTGGAACTGAAGATCGGCGACGCTGGAACTGAAGACCGCTGGAACTGAAGACCGGAGCCAGAGCGTGGAGAATCCTCTTCATACGATCGCCGCCGTACACTGAATAGGAATTCAAGGTACGCGATTAAAAATGGCGTCCCTTGAATTCCTATTGGCTAATTTGAGCCTTCTAATTCAAATCAGCCATTCGGATGCAAGCTACTTTAATTCTATTGGCTGATTTGAATAGCCAATAGAATAAGAGCTACTGTAATTCTATTGGCTGATTAGAATAGCCAATAGAATTACAGTAGCTCTTATTCTATTGGCTATTCAAATCAGCCAATAGAATTAAAGTAGCTCGCATCTGATTGGCTGATTTGAATTTGAAGGCTCAAATCAGCCAATAGGAATTCAAGGGACGCCATTTTTAATCGCGTACCTTGAATTCCTATTCAGTGTACAGCGGCGATCGTATGAAGAGGATTCTCCACGCTCCGGCTCCGGTCTTCAGTTCCAGCGTCGCCGATCTTCAGTTCCAGCATCGCCGGTCTTCAGTTCCACATGGACGGTCTTCAGCTCCATGGTCATCGGTCTTCAACTCCTCCGCTCCGCGCCGGCTGGATCCTAGAAGAAGAAGAGGTCGCCGCCTGGAAGAAGACTTCTCCGCCTGGAACAGGACCTTCTCCGCCGGTCTTCAGGACAGGTAAGGAGCACTTGGGGGTTAGACTTAGGTTTTTTTAAGGGGGGATTGGATGGGTTAGAATAGATAATGTAGCTGGCGACGGGGTCCGGGAGCGGCGGTTTAGGGGTTAATATATTTATTGTTAG
This sequence comes from Bombina bombina, assembly GCF_027579735.1. Taxonomy (NCBI): domain Eukaryota; kingdom Metazoa; phylum Chordata; class Amphibia; order Anura; family Bombinatoridae; genus Bombina; species Bombina bombina. The sequence goes on from NC_069500.1 coordinate 938,550,164, forward strand.
GAGTGAGAGGGGGGATTGCGGATAGAGGGGTATACGTGTCGGGCTATGTTTGGGAGGCGTGTTAGACAGTAACGGGAGATTTAATAACTTAGTCAGGTTTTTTTATGCGGCGGCAGATTCTAAAGTGCCGTAAGTCACTGGCGACTCCAGAAATTTGTACTTACGCAGATTTCTGGACATCGCTGGTTTGTCAGTCTTACGGCACTTTAGCATCTGACGGCGCCGTATATAAGATAGCTCGAGTTGCGAGCTGAAACTACGGGCGGCGCAGGTTTCCACGCTTGTGCCGAAACCTGCGCCGTATATCGGATCGCGGCCTAGATGTGCAATTTGGTATTATGCTTGATGTTACTTCCTCTGAATTTTTAGCAACTTCTTTTATTTTTTCAATTGTTTTCATAGATAAAATTCTTGCTGCATCAGGTGGATGTGAATGATTTGATGCGTCTTTTTCAATTATATCATTAAGGGTTTTTAGCCTTCCTCTACAAAAACCTTTTTTTTTTCACATCTCCAATATGTTACATTTTCTATTTTTTTGTCTATAATGTATGCATAACCTTTATGTAACATTTTTCTTCCTCCTTTACACGTCTTTATGAACTCCATTTTTTTAATTTGATATGGTTTTTTTAAATGTATTTATTTAAGTGTTTGTGTTGTCTTTTTTACCTCAGTAGTGCACAATATATATTTAAATTCTCTGCTTTTTTAGTGATGACAATTACGCAATTACCTGATTGCTTGATTGTGCTGTTCAGCGTGCAGTCGGAAGCAGTGTATCTCGGACATATGTCTGACAGACGAATGTGCTTCGGCATTCTGTCCGTCTGCATTTTGTCCGAGCACCGCAATTAGCAGCCTTCTAATTACCAAAAAGCAATGGCAAAGCCATATATGTCTGCTATTGAACAAAGGGGATCTCAGAAAAACTTTTACAAACATTTGTGCTATGATTGCACAAGCAGTATGTAAATAATGTCATTGAGAAAACCAAAGTTTGATTGCATTTGGCGATGAAGTGGTGGCATGAAATATACCAAAATAGGCCTAGATCAATATCTTGGGTTGTCTACTTAAAAAATATATATAGTTTTGATAGGTAAATAAAAAAAAAACAAGGCTCTATTTCTGCAGTATTATTTATAGAAAAGCTAGGTAAACAACAGGCATTGGATAAAACCATCCTGCTAATTTTCAAATTGTAAAAGTGAAATAAAAGATTTGTACACCCAAAATTTTACTTACCTTTCATGTATTGCTGTCCTCTCTGGTGCTGCAGGTTTTTTTTGTTTTTGTTTTTAAACATGTCACTGGCTTGCTGTCAAATCACAGCATACCCTTCAACTAAATCTAGTGTTCTCCTGCGATAGCTAAAGCTGTTGGCTGCTTTTTCCAGCTCAGGAACACACTACATTTTGTTGATATGATCAATCAAATCATGTTTTTTTTTTTTTTTTTTTTTTTTAACATTTTATTTATAACCAATGAAGGGTACAGTGTTACAAAACGAAACATCCCACACCTCACAGGGTGTTGCATGAGACAAGAATTACATTACAGTATGTTATGACGTTACACAATATGATTTTGAGTATTTTCAGATGAATTAATAAATGTTTTGATACCTAAGTACTTGTACCACAACATTGGGTTTTTTTCTTATTATTAACTAAACAACAACTGCTAACACACATACCAAACAAACAAACCAATCAATCACTCAAACAAGACATAGCTAGCAACCGGTCCCATCCCCTGAGCATATTAGAATTCTAGCACTAGTAACAGCCCATCAAGCCGCCACCAGGACTATGTTAATATCAGAGTTTCGTAGAGTATAGGGCTTCACAATAGAGTGCAGAGTAATTTTCCATGTAACTAGGCTACACATTGACATTCTAAGTGGCAAACCTGTACACAAGTAAGTTATCCTGACCATAGTTAAGGAAACAATTAGACTCAGATGATAGTCTCATTCAGGCACGAGCCCATAATAAAATGTAGGTAGAGCATAATCAGCAAGGGCAGAGTATGATATGTTCCACTTATTTACTCCTTGAAACAAGGGTTGGTACACAGTGGAAGGAACATAAGGAGGTAGGGTGTTTTGTGGGAGTAGACTTATATATAGTAACTGAGTTTAAGCCAGCTAAAAGTTTACAGAGGGGGCAAATTACTCATCCTAGGTTATGCAAGTAGGGTTCTCAACTGTTTAGATAGTGCAAGATAGTATTCAGAAGAGTTACCAATAGCGAAAACTGACGGCTTTGATTAAAGGCTGCTGTAAAAGAACATTTTTGTGCATTGTTAGCCGTTTGACACTTTCCAAGGAATATGATCAAGTGTTGGTAGGTATCTATTGATTTTAAGTTCTGATGGTAATAGCGTGTGTGTCCCCTGTATTCTAGCGCACTCAGAATAGTGTTCCAATAAATGTGGGACAAACAGCTTGCATAAAAGGCAAGATAGGATAAAACTGCTCACAACTCCTCTTTCGCTCAGGCGGGAAGATAAGAGAGGGGAAGTATAAGTGCAGGTGCAAAAGAATTAGGCAAATAAGTTCTAAACCTGAAACAGACAGGCTAACATTACAGTGTCATATCGCTCTGCCCCTAATGAACCTTCCTTCACATGTCGCTAACTCCAAGCACACAAACTAAGCAAGTAAACCAATCACACACACAGGACATATCGAACAACCAATCCCAACCATAAAGTTACCTAGGGTCTTAGCATTCGTGGCATAATGCCACTGGATTACATAACACCGCTACAGTAGTTATACCATTAGTTCAGTCCATTGTTTATAATAATAGTAGGGTGCTCAACTACATATTTGCTATCAAAGGACATTCAAAAAGGGTTATAGAGCAATGTCTGGTGTCGCCCATAAGAGGCTGTTCTGCTTTCATGTGTTTCTTGTTGCGCCGCTTTTTAATAAACATAATCAGGCTTTGGCAAAAGAGTGTTATGTCTAGGTACCATGAAGAGCAGCATGTGAGGCAGGATTTAACACCCCAGATCAATCAAGGTGAAGTTCTGTTAAATATAGAGCAGGTGATTTGCAGTAGAGCCAGAATGGGGTTGGGGAAGGGAAGGTATGATTACAGATATAGGAAAATTAAACATATAACCAATAACAATTGAACCTGAGACCGGTAGTCTGATACCATATTGCTTCACCGGTTCTATCTAAGAGCATTGAAGATATTAACATAATACATGGGTTCAGTTCAAAAATCCGTATGAAGTCTTGCACAACTTAGCCTCGCACTTTGTTCCGACTGCCGGGGTCAGCCAGGTTAATCCCGACACCATCTGAGTCAGCCTTTGTAAAATCCTGCCACTCTAGCCGATACCAGTTCTGCCCCGAATCAGCGGTCGGTTGCGCAAGTCTGGCAGCCAGTTAATACACAGCACAGGGCGGCCTGGGAAAAGTAATCCCATTGAGAAAAAGCGCTGTGGACAGTAATGAGTATGTGCAAGTGCGTTGTTTTCACCTATGTTGTAGAAAGGTGAGCATATCGGGGTCAGCTTAGTGCAATGTCCTGAGTAATGAAGCTGCAGCGGGTCAGCAGAGTAAGACAGTGTAGGACAAATTCCACTGTTTTCTCGAGCAGTGTCGGCAACTGTAGTATAAGGAGCTGCAGGCTCTAACAGCTCTTGCGTGAAGTTTGGCGTGCTAATTGCTCTCCCATCATCCAAAATGGGGCTTACTGCTTCTTGCTCCAGGGTTGGCGCCAACTTTTTCCCAGCACATCGCCGAGCCTCACTATCAGGGGTCCGGGCCAGTTGCTGCCGAATTACTTCACTTAGGCTAGCACATTGCGCAGTGAGGGAATCAAATAAAGGTATGAAAATGTCCGAGATTTTAGTCAGCAGTAGTTCAGCTGCACACTGCATGGTTACAGCGGGTACATGCGGTGGGTACCGTCGATTCGGTAAAGTCTTAAATATTTCTTTAGTGTGCCTTCCGGGGTAGAAGAGATGGATATTCTTCTGTTCGTATGAGGTTCCCGGACAGCTTAGTCTGTCAAGGGAGGCACGAATGGCAGAGGATAGTGGCAATTATTCTAGATAATCCAAGTTTTTCTGCAGAGCAAAAGAAACCTGCCACCATCTTAGTGAGCCGCCCACCGGAAGTCCCCATGTTTTTTTTTTTAATAAAAACTGCAGTTATACATGAAATAGAACAGTTATACATGAAAGGTAAATAAACTTTTGGGTGCAAAAATATTTAATTTCACATCTTTTTTTAACAGCTACAACTATCCTTATGTTACATAATGTTTCACATACTGTCCCTTTAAGTATTTAAAATGTACCTGGGCTTGCACCATTCTCTACAGTGATTGGTTAGCTCAGAGCAAAAGTTCATTTATATTTCCAAAGAAGACAACAACCATGAATCTTTACTAGAGTTTTCAAGAGGTGTAGCCTTGTATTTATCTTGATTTGCAAAATCTTGTCAACTGTGCTAACAAAATCACTGTGAAAAATTATTTTAGACATTTTGTAGTGCTCATATAGTATCAGTGTAATGTCCCTTTAAGTTACAGAACATCCAAGGACCAGCTGGCACCCTGTTGTATTTTACCTTTATCAAACAAGTCCTATTGTGATTGAGTAAACCATCAAGGTGCCCAGCTCACCTCTGTTATGTTTCTTCCATTAAAGGGACACTCAAGTCAAAATACAACTTTCATTATTCAGATAGAGCCTGAAGTTTTCGACAACTTTCCAATTTACTTCCATTAACAAAATGTTCACAGCGTCTACTTCTCATTTAAAGTTCAGACTGTGCTATTGCATTGTCTTTTTACCATGCATTTGTTGGTTATGCAAATCTACTGTATTTACTAGTCCTTTAAGGTATGTGAAGTATCAAAATATGAAGACGGGTACTTTACATGACATTAAATACAGACAGGCAAATATGACAGGCAGAAACTGCCTGAATTACTTAGTCTGCTCAATTAACTTTAAGCTTGTTCCCTGGCTTAAGAAATCCATTACTTTGCTTTCACTAGCTAGAGAAAAATGTTGCCTGGTCACTTTCATTCCTTTAATTATTCTGGTGCCTGGGGTCAGTGCTTAAGCTTGTCAGAATACTGCTTATAACATTTTTTGCAATGTTCATAGTTTACAGGTGTTCCTATATAATATTTAGTATCTACTTTTTGCTGGAATACAGAGTTTAAAGGGACATTGTACTCTAATATTTTCTCTATTTTCTTTATGGTCTAGTTTACCTTCTGGAATGTCTGCAAACAGCTTCTTTATCTGTATTTTATTATTTGAAATAGTTGCTTTTGCCCATTAAAACTGTCATATATACTAAAAATATGAATACAAATGTATTATCTGTAGAAATGCGGTGTAAACAGGAGACAATAGCACTAATTAACTTCACAGCACGGTGTAGGGGAGAGAGATTTTTATGTTTGAAATATCTAGTTATGTTCATTGAATTGCTACTCTTAAATAGCGTTTCTATATCTAACTATTAAAGGAATAGTCTAGTCAAAATTAAACTTTCATGATTCAGATAGAGCATGCAATTTAAAGCAACTTTCTAATTTACTCATTATCATTTTTTCTTTGTTCTCTTGGTATCTTTATTTGGAAAAGCAAGAATGTAAACTTAGGAGCTGGCCGATTTTCTGTTCAGCACCTATGTAGCGCTTTCTGAATGGTGTCTAAATGTAGCCAACAATCGTCAAGCGCTACCCAGGTGCTAAACCAAAAATGGGCGGGCTCCTAAGCTTATATTCCTGCTTTTTAAAATAAAGATACCAAGAGAACGAAGAAAAAATTAAAATAGGAATAAATTAGAAAGTTGTTTATAATTGCCTTCTCTATCTGAATCATGAAAGTTTAATTTTGACTAGACTATCCCTTTAAGCTGTGTGTTTAGACATTGATAGCATTTGCAGGTTTGCTTCTCCTGAAGGGTCAGGCCATTTATTTCGACATTTCATTGAGATCAATAGGCTGAATTTAAAGGGGGTAAAACTGCTATTTTAACTACTAGAATAATCATGAAAGAACAATTTCCCATATATTTAACACACTTATGTAAATAAGTCATTTGGAGCACATTAAGGCGTTCAGTGTCCCTTTAACTGTAAAAACAAAACTAGTAAAGGGACAGTAAACATATTGTAATTACAAGAGATTTCTGTTGTGTTGAGTATCATATCAGCCAAGTCTTATTTTTTTTTACTTCAATTTTAATAGCCAAACTCCACCCACCATTTGCCTTATTTGGAGGAACCAATCTGGGCTTCAGTCAAGATACTGACCACAGATGCTGCAGTCAGGATGCTGACACCACAGATGCTGCAGTCAGGATACTGACGCCACAGATGCTGCAGTCAGGATACTGACACCACAGATGCTGCAGTAAGGATACTGTCACCACAGATGCTGCAGTCAGGATACTGACACCACAGATGCTGCACTCAGGATACTGACACCACATATGCTGCAGTCAGGATACTGACACCACAGATGCTGCAGTCAGGATACTGACACCACAGATGCTGCACTCAGGATACTGACACCACAGATGCTGCAGTCAGGATACTGACACCACAGATGCTGCAGTCAGGATACTGACACCACCGTTGCTGCAGTAAGGATGCTGACACCACAGTTGCTGCAGTAAGGATGCTGACACCACAGATGCTGCAGTCAGGATGCTGACACCACAGATGCTGCAGTCAGGATACTGACACCACAGTTGCTGCAGTAAGGATGCTGACACCACAGATGCTGCAGTCAGGATACTGACACCACAGATGCTGCAGTCAGGATACTGACACCACAGTTGCTGCAGTAAGGATGCTGACACCACAGATGCTTCAGTCAGGATACTGACACCACAGATGCTGCAGTCAGGATACTGACAACACAGTTGCTGCAGTAAGGATGCTGACACCACAGATGCTGCAGTCAGGATGCTGACGCCACAGATGCTGCAGTCAGGATGCTGACACCACAGTTGCTGCAGTAAGGATGCTGAAACCACAGATGCTGCAGTCAGGATGCTGACACCACAGATGCTGCAGTCAGGGTGCTGACACCACAGGAGCCGCAGTAAGGATGCTGACACCACAGATGCTGCAGTCAGGATACTGACACCACAGGAGCGTCAGTCAGGATGCTGACACCACAGATGCTGCAGTCAGGATACTGACACCACAGATGCTGCAGTCAGGATACTGACACCACAGATGCTGCAGTCAGGATACTGACACCACAGATGCTGCAGTCAGGATACTGACACCACAGATGCTACAGTAAGGATGCTGACACCACAGATGCTGCAGTCAGGATGTTGACACCACAGATTCTGCAGTCAGGATGCTGAAACCACAGATGCTGCAGTCAGGATGCTGACACCACAGATGCTGCAGTCAGGATACTGACACCACAGTTGCTGCAGTAAGGATGCTGACACCACAGATGCTGCAGTCAGGATACTGACACCAAAGTTGCTGCAGTAAGGATGCTGAGACCACCGATGCTGCAGTCAGGATACTGACACCACAGATGCTGCAGTCAAGATACTGACACCACAGTTGCTGCAGTAAGGATGCTGACACCACAGATGCTGCAGTCAGGATACTGACACCACATTTGCTGCAGTCAGGATGCTGACACCACAGATGCTGCAGTCAGGATACTGACCCCACATTTGCTGCAGTCAGGATGCTGACACCACAGATGCTGCAGTCAGGATACTGACACCACAGTTCCTGCAGTAAGGATGCTGACACCACAGATGCTGCAGTCAGGATGCTGACACCACAGATGCTGCAGTCAGGATACTGACACCACACATGCTGCAGTAAGGATGCTGACACCACAGATGCTGCAGTCAGGATGTTGACACCACAGATTCTGCAGTCAGGATGCTGAAACCACAGATGCTGCAGTCAGGATGCTGACACCACAGATGCTGCAGTAAGGATTCTGACACCACAGTTGCTGCAGTAAGGATGCTGACACCACAGATGCTGCAGTCAGGATACTGACACCACAGTTGCTGCAGTAAGGATGCTGAGACCACCGATGCTGCAGTCAGGATACTGACACCACAGATGCTGCAGTCAAGATACTGACACCACAGTTGCTGCAGTAAGGATGCTGACACCACAGATGCTGCAGTCAGGATGATGACACCACAGATGCTGCAGTCAGGATACTGACACCACAGTTGCTGCAGTAAGGATGCTGACACCACAGATGCTGCAGTCAGGATACTGACACCACATTTGCTGCAGTCAGGATGCTAACACCACAGATGCTGCAGTCAGGATACTGACCCCACATTTGCTGCAGTCAGGATGCTGACACCACAGATGCTGCAGTCAGGATACTGACACCACAGTTCCTGCAGTAAGGATGCTGACACCACAGATGCTGCAGTCAGGATGCTGACACCACAGATGCTGCAGTCAGGATGCTCACACCACAGATGCTGCAGTCAGGATGCTGACACCACAGATGCTGCAGTCAGGATACTGACACCACAGATGCTGCAGTCAGGATACTGACACCACAGATGCTGCAGTCAGGATACTGACGCCACAGATGCTGCAGTCAGGATACTGACACCACAGTTGCTGCAGTAAGGATGCTGACACCACAGATGCTGCAGTCAGGATGCTGACACCACAGATGCTGCAGGCAGGATGCTGACACCACAGATGCTGCAGTCAGGATGCTGAAACCACAGATGCTGCAGTCAGGATGCTGACACCACAGATGCTGCAGTCAGGATACTGACACCACAGTTGCTGCAGTAAGGATGCTGACACCACAGATGCTGCAGTCAGGATACTGACACCAAAGTTGCTGCAGTAAGGATGCTGAGACCACCAATGCTGCAGTCAGGATACTGACACCACAGATGCTGCAGTCAAGATACTGACACCACAGTTGCTGCAGTAAGGATGCTGACACCACAGATGCTGCAGTCAGGATACTGACACCACATTTGCTGCAGTCAGGATGCTGACACCACAGATGCTGCAGTCAGGATACTGACCCCACATTTGCTGCAGTCAGGATGCTGACACCACAGATGCTGCAGTCAGGATACTGACACCACAGTTCCTGCAGTAAGGATGCTGACACCACAGATGCTGCAGTCAGGATGCTGACACCACAGATGCTGCAGTCAGGATACTGACACCACAGATGCTGCAGTAAGGATGCTGACACCACAGATGCTGAGTCAGGATGTTGACACCACAGATTCTGCAGTCAGGATGCTGAAACCACAGATGCTGCAGTCAGGATGCTGACACCACAGATGCTGCAGTAAGGATTCTGACACCACAGTTGCTGCAGTAAGGATGCTGACACCACAGATGCTGCAGTCAGGATACTGACACCACAGTTGCTGCAGTAAGGATGCTGAGACCACCGATGCTGCAGTCAGGATACTGACACCACAGATGCTGCAGTCAAGATACTGACACCACAGTTGCTGCAGTAAGGATGCTGACACCACAGATGCTGCAGTCAGGATGATGACACCACAGATGCTGCAGTCAGGATACTGACACCACAGTTGCTGCAGTAAGGATGCTGACACCACAGATGCTGCAGTCAGGATACTGACACCACATTTGCTGCAGTCAGGATGCTGACACCACAGATGCTGCAGTCAGGATACTGACCCCACATTTGCTGCAGTCAGGATGCTGACACCACAGATGCTGCAGTCAGGATACTGACACCACAGTTCCTGCAGTAAGGATGCTGACACCACAGATGCTGCAGTCAGGATGCTGACACCACAGATGCTGCAGTCAGGATGCTCACACCACAGATGCTGCAGTCAGGATGCTGACACCACAGATGCTGCAGTCAGGATACTGACACCACAGATGCTGCAGTCAGGATACTGACACCACAGATGCTGCAGTCAGGATACTGACGCCACAGATGCTGCAGTCAGGATACTGACACCACAGTTGCTGCAGTAAGGATGCTGACACCACAGATGCTGCAGTCAGGATGCTGACACCACAGATGCTGCAGTCAGGATGCTGACACCACAGATGCTGCAGTCAGGATACTGACACCACAGATGCTGCAGTCAGGATACTGACACCACAGATTCTGCAGTCAGGATACTGACACCACAGATGCTGCAGTGAGGATACTGACACCACAGGAGCGGCAGTCAGTATACTGACACCACAGATGCTGCAGTCAGGATACTGACACCACAGATGCTGCAGTCAGGATGCTGACACCACAGATGCTGCAGTCAGGATGCTGACACCACAGATGCTGCAGTCAGGATGCTGACACCACAGATGCTGCAGTCAGGATGCTGACACCACAGATGCTGCAGTCAGGATACTGACACCACAGGAGCAGCAGTCGGGATACTGACACCACAGATTCTGAAGTCAGAATACTGACACCACAGATGCTGCAGTCAGGCTACTGACAACCCAGGAGCTTCAGTCAGGATACTGACACCACAGATTCTGAAGTCAGAATACTGACACCACAGGAGCAGCAGTCGGGATACTAACACCACAGGAGCAGTAGTCAGGATACTGACACCACAGGAGCAGTAGTCGGGATACTGACACCACAGGAGCAGCAGTCAGGCTACTGACACCACAGGAGCTTCAGTCAGGCCACTGACACCACAGGAGCTTCAGTTAGTATCCTGACACCACATAAGCTACAGTCAGGATACTGAAACTACAGATGCTGCAGTCAGAATACTGACACCACAGGAGCAGTAGTCAGGATACTGACACCACAGGAGCAGCAGTCAGGATACTGACACCTCAGGAGCAGCAGTGAGGATACTGACACAACATTGACAGCAGTCAGGATACTGACACTGCAGGATCAGTAGTCAGGATACGGGCGCTGCAGGAGTAGAAGGATACTGACACAGCAGAAGTACACGTTAGGGGACTGGAGCTGCAGGAGCAGAAGTCAGGCTACTGACACCACAGATGCTGCACTCAGGATACTGACACCACAGGAGCTGCAGTCAGGATACTGGAGCTGTAGGAGTACAAGGTAGGATACTAATACCACTGGAGCACAAGGCAGTATTGGCGCAGCTGGAGCACAAGGCTGACACCACAGGAGGAAAAGTAAGGATACTGACACAGCAGGAGTATAAGTCAGGAAACTGGTGCTGAAGAAGCAGAAGTCAGTTTACTGACACCGCAGGAGAAGAAGTTAGGTTATTGGCACTGCAGGAGCAGGTCAGGATACTGACACCACAAGAGCAGAAGTCATGATACTGGTGCCACAGGAGCACAAGACAGGATACTGGTGCTGCAGGAGCACAAGGCTGGTGTCACTGAAGCACAAGGCTTGGAACTGGTGCCACTGAAGCACAAGGCTGGCTTCTGATTCCACTGAAGCACATCGCTGGGTACTGGTTCTACTGGAGTAAAAGGCTGGGTACGGGATCCATTGGAACACAAGTCTGGGTACAAGTGTCACTGGAGCACAAGGCTAGGTACTGGTACTGAATATTCAGTGCCAGTCTGGAAGTAGAGTAGCATCCTTCAAAAGTGTGGACCCTGGCTGGATTGAAAGAAGTCCCAGGCTGGGTTGCAGGATAGCCCACACCTGGGTAAAACAGTGAACCCATGACAGGCTACGTACAAGTGCTAGGTACAGTACAAATCAGCAAACCGTAGTGAGGTATAGCCAGGGTCAGAACCAGGTGGGTAGAAGCAGCACAAAATCAGAGGGCAAAGGCAGAGTCCAAATACTAGCAATATAGGTGGTCAGGTACCATAAGCCGTATGTATGTGTGTATATGAGTCAGCATCTAAATGGATAAACCTTTCTTTTTTTATTCATCCATTCTGTATAGAGAAAACAATCCTAAAAATACCTTATTTTCCAACCTATCCATCTTAATTAAACTAGTTTTTATAAACTGGAAGGTCATACCTTAGATCTTTACAATATAAAAATTGTTTTCCATTTAGTGATGTGCTGAATCATTCCCTAGTTCCCACACACACAAAAAATGAAAAAAGTCGTTATCGTCATTAGCAATCCATAGATATCAAATTTGCCAAGTAATTTAGGCTGCTATCAGCTTCCTGAGAACTGTATGCTTCTGTCAAATTATTTGCCTGGAGCAAGACAAATAAATTACCGGAACCTTTAAGTATTATGGGTATCAGTTGACAAGGACAAGGGACCTACTCAAGTAAGGAAGGACTTGATTGTTTTGGGAGGTGACAGTGAATTGTAGACTCTCCACCCCTCTACCTGAGGGGTTAGACAAAATCTTGACCTTTCTGGGCTGGTTTAGAGGAACAACATTGCAATGAAAGAGAATACGCCAAAGACAAATTCTTAGACTGACAATACAAGTGCCACACGAAGTGTGCTGAAGATTTTGTTTTAATTCTATATAAGTTATTAAATAGATACATTTTTAGAAAAACAAAACATAATCTAATTTTTTTTTGAGAATTTTATTTAAAGGGATTGTAAACAATAAATAAATTCCAGATATAATGATATAGCGCAAAAAAAAATGTTTTACTTACATTAGTTTAAATGTGTAAATATTTAGTTTCTATAAAGTAATGTGTGTTGCCATGTTGGAACCTAGGTTTTCTAATTATTTATCGCTGGTTAGGACAGCTAAGGACAGGTATAAAACATGCTATAAAAGAGCAAGTGCAAAAAAGTCTGTGTGGAATATATGATTGTTAAAATAGCCATCTAATAGGGTTTTCCACACAGCCTTGTTTGCATACTCATATTGCCTTTTTTGGATCTGCCCCTCTGTGGCCAATTTATCAACGTCGTAGTTTATCATGTCCGACAGACATCGCTGAATGCCGACAGCATAAGCTGTCGGCATTTAGCATTGCACAAGCAGTGGATCAGAGGCAGCGGATCAGCTATGGAGCAGCGGTCTTAAGACCACTGCTTCATAACTGCTGTTTCCGGCGAGCCTGGAAGCTCGCACGGAAACAGGGACATCAAGCTCCATTCGGAGCTTGATAATTCGGCCCCTAAATCTGTCAGAAAAATATATAATAATATTGTAAAACCTAGGTACCAACATTACCATTACTTTATAGAAAGGAATTGAGAAAATCAATGATTTTCAAAGTAAAATTGCAGGAAAAAGGCACAAAATACATGACGGTCTTTTTTTTACTAATATATATATATATATATATATATATATATATACACATATACATATATATATATATATATGTATACACACATACTGTATATACACACTATTATTATTATTATCGGTTATTTGTAGAGCGCCAACAGATTCCGCAGCACTACACACATATATATATATATATATATATATATATATATATATATATATATATATATATATATATATATATATATATATATATATATATATATTGGAAAAGATCTGCATTTAAAATAAATGTTTATAGGCTTTTAAAATTGTCATTGTTTTAAGAAAATTTGCACAGTTTGTTTACCTGAAATCCTCTGATTTAGCCAATCAGGGTCAATATGTATTCCTGTACTTATCTAAGTAATAACTTGACAGCATATGCACTTAAGCCTGAATCAAGGGGAAAAAACTTGATTTTCATAAGTAAATGACATGAAAAATAGGCAACATAAATAATGAATGTAGTTTTCCCATAGTATTACTTTTTTTTTTTTACTGTGATAAAGTACATTTTTATAGCAGTTTATTTAAAACAACAAAACAAGCCATTTTTTTATATTGTTTTCCTTTGTACCATCCCAATGAAAACAAGAATGGGTCAGTCGAAACAGAAACCCATGAGTTTTCTCTTTCTCTTTCTTTCAAATCTTTAGCTAAATCTCCAGCATTATAAAAGAACGTATGATATCCTACTCCATTTGCTCCTTAAAAACTGGTCTATCCAGAAACATTTATCTTTAATTACAAACACAAGCAAATTAACAGTCTGGAACTAACTGCGTTATATTCTGTTTAGAACACACTGCGATTATTTAGTGATTAAACATATAACTGAAAAAAAGAACGACTGAAATAGGTTTCTGTTGAATAAGAAAATACATATCAAGTTCAGGATATTTGAAAAACATGATGGACAAATAGGAAGGGCTTATATAAAATTGACATTTATGTAAACCTGGTTTATTTTTTATTTGTATTGTTTTTATTTATGTTTTTTGATTAATATGACAGCGCTACAGAATTTTACAAATAAATGATAATAATAATCTTGAAACAGAAGAGAAAGTCATGTGACTACATAAGCCAGTCACTCATGTCAATGGAATCGACCAATGAGGGTTAACAGTTAGGACACTTGAAATTAACAGTAATATTTAGTTTAATATTTTGTGGCAAGTGTCAATGTTATTAGAGAATAGTAATTTAGTATAAGATGAATGCACAAACCGAAAAATGTTTTACTTACTGTGTGACAAGCACAGGTTCCATGTGGCCCTCCAAATAACCCCACATCCCAGCCAGTTGCCCTGCCATTGACCTGAGTCTCCAATTTGAGAGGTCATCACCTTTTTTCTAGGGTGAGATGTAGTTCAGGGCATTTGTAGGTCTTTGTATAGCTGAAGCTCCTAATTACACCAATTACTTTATGATCTGTTTTTCTCACTTACTATTAAAACTGAACTGTTGACACCCAAACTCATTTCACTTGGATTTTGACCCACAGTTGAACTGTAGCCCAAGAGGTGAAACGTAGACTAACGCTAGTTGATGCTACCTACACCTCATGCTTAGGGGTATAGTCTAATCGTAAAAAAAATATAACAATTTTGCTGCACACTTGACCATAAAAGAATATAGGAATGTAGATTATATAAATTATAAGCTTTTCTATAGGATTGGAATATACCCCATATAGTTTGCATTGTCCATAACCCTACTGGAGGAAGAGGGTGGACTACTCCAATTTTAAAGTACAAAATATACATAATTCCAAAGGAAACTGTCTTAAGAATACTGAATTATTCAACATTTGTTTCATATTGTTTGACATTGTTTAAGTATTGATACACCCTATGTTTTGTAACACAGTTTTGGTTTGTTATGACCCATGGGAGAAATATGATATCAGAAGTACACATGGATATCCGGACTGGAACAAGGGCCTAATGTCTACTTTGGAATTTTGCTCCTAATATCTAAACATAAGCACCCACTCCGCTCAATAACAGTTATACTTTTTTATTATATTTATATAAATGGGGAATTATAGAAATTACCTTGGGTTGGGTAAGACTTCTCAAACATAGAGGTCTATTCTAATCCATTAGGAAAACCTTACAAATGGAGTCACTTGCGGTAATTATAAGTATAACCCACTAGAAAACTCTGTTGTTTTTTTTGTGTTTTTTCCTTTGTGGTCTCTCTTTGCATAACAAAACCTGAACTAATACTTTGCATTAAAGGGACAGTATTTTGCAAAATTGAAAAGCTCTAGTGTGTTAGAGCATTTTATTATCGCACTGTGTATTTAACACTCAAGAAAAAAAATAAACATTCATGATTCAGAAAGAGCACAAAATTTTAAAAATCTTTCTAATATACTTCCATTATCAAATTTTGTACTGTCTTTTTATAAGCACATTTTTGGAGTCACCAGCTCCTTCTGAGCATGTGCACATGCTCACAGAGTATATGTTTACTAGTCTGTGATTGGTTGATGTCTGTCACATGATACCGGGGGCTGGCAAATGGGAGAAAAATTTAAAAAAATCTACTGCTTTTGTGAAATTCAGAGTGTTATTGCATATTCTTTTTATTATGCACTTGCTAATTATACAATTTTAATGTATTGTGTGGTCCTTTTAATACATATTAATATATTGCATTGTGGTTTGTGTTTGATTGATGCTCTTTCATTTTTAAAAAATCATGATTCAATGGCAAAATTCAAGTATTTTGAGTTGATCCCAATCTTGTGCTTATTTTTGGTAAATATTTATACGATTTCTGAACTTTGGCTGGTATTGTCAGTGATCACAATCCTAAAATGCTTTTGCTTTTAAAGGACAGTAAACACATTGAGATTTGTATTAGATATGTGTATTTGGAGGTTTTGGTGCCCCTGTATAAAGAAGAAGGTGGCTGATCACAGCATTCCGCTTTTTTCTGAGCTGGATTTATTCTTGTGCAACACACTAAGATTTGGATTTGCATGAACACGTTTAATTAGGTTTAGTTCTGTGAAATGAAACTACTTTGTTATATATAAAAAAATATATATGTGGTAGGGAGAGAGGCTGAAAGATTATATCAAGTCACTGTAAGTGATGGTGCAGACCCTCTAAAGCAGGGGTATCAAGCTCATTGTATCCAGGGACAACTGGCCAAGTGTTCTTCTCCCATGGGGGCCACTTAAATAGAATGAGTGCTCTGGCTCTGGATATACTAGAAACTGGAAATGACATTTACCCACGTAGTAGTGCATAATAGGAGCTATAGTTTACAATAGACAAACACAGTGTATATTTATATTGTGAGTGCCAAGTGAAGTGATCGTTCTGGAACTGTATAACAACGTAATAGCAAGCACTGCATTATGGTAGCCTACACTGGACAATGCATGCCTGTCTTTATATTTATCTTGTGAGTGCCTATATAGAACATCAACTAGTTACAACGCTTAGAACCCTAAAAAAATTGATGGGGGCTAAATTATTAATTTACCTAATAAACAAGTGAGGACCAGATTAAGCTATCTTGAGGGCCTTATATGGCCCCTGGGCCGGTACTTTGAGACCACTACTCTATAGAGAATTAATAAAAAGATTGAAAAGCAAAGGAAACTCAAGGTATAATACAACCCTGGTAAAGAGAGGGGATACAGCACTCTCTTAAATTTATAAAAAAAAACAAATACATTATTTGTTAAAAAATTTGATCAATATATTAGGCAAAAAACGACATAAGCATAAATCTGCGATGTTACAAATACACACATTAAAAAGCAATCTCTTTCCAGCCTTTAAGTCCTGAGCACTAAAGATTTTCACATAAAGTTGAGCAGATTATATAAAGCTGAAGAACTATCACATCAGATTCGTAAATCCAAAACGGCCAATAGTGGAACCAAAAGGTATATTCAAAATGGCCGCAGCTTCTGCTGCACTTTAAGGGCCAAATGATCAAGCTCCGAATGGAACTGGATGCTCCTGTTTCCACGTGAGCCTTCAGGCTCGCCGGAATCAGCGGTTATGAAGCAGCAGTCTTAAGACCGCTGCTCGATAACTGATCCGCCGCCTCTGAGGCTGTGGTCTGCAATCCGCTCAATACTATATAATCGGGCTGATTGACAACTCCTGCAAGCGGCCGATTAGCCGCAAATTTGCAGGGTGTGGCATTGCACAAGCAGTTCTGGTGAACTGCTTATGCAATGTTAAATTCAGCGATGTCTGTCAGACATGATACGCTACAGCGTATCATGTCGGACAGACATTGATATATCGGCCCCTAGTTCAGGAGAATATACTTTGTAAACCGACAGACTGATGACGTCACAAACCACTGTGTAGAAACATAGCATCCAGTAGTACAAGCCCTCAAAACTGCCGAGGGTAAACCGGATCAATGTACAAAGCTGTATTTAGGTAGTGTGCTCTTGCTTTGCAAGTACATCCCTGATCACAGAAGAATAGCAACACTTAGCTACATCATAGTAAGATTACGAGCCGTCAGCATCAAACAAGCCAGGTATTAACTGATCTTGTGGGTAAGGCAGTCCACTTAAGCATTACACTCGCTGTAGGAGGTTGTTAGTCATTACTGCTTCAAAGCTCAAAAAGCCATAAACAGGCTATTCAGATTGATCATCTCATAAATACAAGTGCCAGGAATGTCAGGGATAAAAATAAGTCTCTTGTTTGTTTTGCTCCCTTTCATGTAATTTAGCTGTGAACATTGTGGATTTTCTTATTCTCAAAACCTGAAATATACCCTGCTGACTTATCAAAGCTAACCCTGCCACATATTTCCCTAAATGGCTTTAACTGACAACAAATACAAAATAGTGTGCCTTATACCAACATTATGACCATGGCTAGCCTTGTAAGCGGCATACTCATGCCTGGGTTCAGTCCAGCAAATAAAGCATATTGTAGGTGGAGCTTTGCTACTGAAAAACAATTACAGCAAACAAAATGTTTTTTTAGTTTTAAAACTATTTAGATTTGGTGTAAAATTGTATAATCTAATAATAGACAAGCTACTCTCCTAAGTTTTAGTTTGCTATTTAGAGGCAACATTTGAAAAGGGAAAGGCAGATAACATTCCAAAAGTTAGTAAGTTATTTCTTTTTAAAAGCTACATTGGTCCCAGTATTCATGGTAGATAAATGTATTCAATAATGATGGTGATTTAGCCTTTCTATACACAGTCCTAAGTAATTAGGAGAGAATCAAAGTTACAGATTGAAATTTGGAATATTTGGTGTTTATGTTTAATTTTTAAAATTGTTCTGTAACAGTTTCCATCTTGTTAAATACTTGTAGAGATAACAAGTAAGGTTGTAATTTTGTTGCCATTCTGTAAGCTTTTTGTCTTGTTAAATTTTCTTAAAGGGACAGTAAACACCAGAATTTTTGTTGTTTAAAAAGGTAGATAATCCCTTTATTACCCATTCCCCAATTTTGCATAACCAACACAGTTATAATAATATACTTTTTACCTCTATGATTACCTTGTATCTATGCCTCTGCAAACTGCCCCCTTATTTCAGTTCTTTTGACAGACATGCATTTTTAGCCAATCAGTGCTTGCTCTTAGGAGCTTCACGTGCCGGAGCTCAATGTTATCTATATGAAACACATGAACTAACGCCCTCTAATGATGAAAAACTGTCAAAATGCTTTCCGATTAGAGACAGTCTTCAAGGTCTAACAAATTAGCAGATGAACCTCCTAGATTTAGCTTTCAACTAAGAATACCAAGAGAACAAAGAAAATTGGTAATAAAAGTAAATTGGAAAGTTGTTTAAAATTACATGCCCTATTTAAATCATGAACGATTTTTTGTGACTTTACTGTCCCTTTAATGCATATATGCTCAACAGTGTTTTTTTTTTACATTTACTGATATGATGTCTCTGTATTTACACACATGGGTCAAATAAAAAGATATTAAAAATACAATAAAATTGCATAATCAACAAATGCATAATAAAGTATACTTCAAAACCATTTTGTTTGAATTTCAAATGAGTAGTAGGTTTTCAGATAGTTCCTCACTGCATCATGTCACAGGCATCATCCAATCACTAAATGCCTCAGAAAGTGTGCATATAAAAATATTGTGTATATTTAGATAATAGATGTGAACTGGAAAATTGTTTAATATTGTATGCTCTATCTGAATAATGAAAGTTTAATTTTGGCTTTAGTGTTTCTTTAACCACTTCCTGCCGGTACTTATTTGTTACATCGGAACAAAGTTCCGATGTAAACCAATAAGTAAAAAATTGAAATCACGCGATCGCATGATTTCAATGATGGGATTGGGTCTGGGGGGCGTGCCTATGATGCTAGGCAAGCCCTCCAGTCCGAAATCCCAGTTAGGAAGCCGTAGCTGCTTCAGTACAGCAGAACGGCTAGGATGTTCCATATCGTCCTAACGGCGCTAAAGCCCAGCGCAAAAACAATAGTACATTAAGAACATTATTCAGAAAGTATTGTCCTTTAATTATCAAGTCCTTCTAGCAGTGTAATTTGATGAATGAAAAATATAAATGTGTTATTCATTATTGAGAATTTTTTAATTCTGACCAGAAAAACAGAACAGGCATATGAACGCTAAAGTCAAAATTAAACTTTCATGATTCAGATAGCGCATGCAATTTTAAATAACTTTCCAATTTACTTCCATTATCAAATATTGCACAATCTTTTTATACGTTAATTTTCTGAGGGACCAGCTCCTACTGAGCATGTGCAAGAAATTACAGTGTATAAGTATATGAGTCTGTAATTGGCTGATGGCTGTCACATGACACAGTAGGCAAGGAAATAGAAGCATTTTTTAAAATTTCTTAGAGAAAGATCTATAATTTGAAATTTAGAGTAAGTGCTGTTACATTGTCTTTTTATTGTGCATTTATGGATTGTGCAATTCTACCGTATCCTAAAAGTATAGGGCACTTTTTAACCAAAATAATAAAGAAAAAGGTGCTGCTGATATGAAAATATCTGATTGTGATAGTGCTAGCATCAAAAAAGGCTCATTTGCAGCTGTTAACATGCAGATAATTTTCAAATGATAGTTATCAACCCTTTAGGAAAGTTTAGAAATGTAATATTGCAAGCAACTGTATGTAATAAACACTGAATTTTACTCTCTTTTTCCTGTATGCATCTGGACATCATTAAAGGGACATTATTCTGTAAAATTAGATCCCCCTTAATGTGCTCCCAATTAATTAAACCTTTTTACCTTCAACTTGTAATTTGAGCGCTACCTGACATGTAACAAATGTACTTTTAGCGGCGTTAGTGTACAAGCGGGAGCATTAAATACTGCTCCACTTGTAATCTGGCCCTAAATGGGCTAAGGGGCATATTTATGATTGTGCGAGCGGACATGATCCGATATATCGGATCATGTCTGCTGCACAACGATAAATGCCGACAGCATACGCTCTCTGCATTTATCATTGCACCAGCAGTCAGGGCCGGCTCAAGACATTGTGCTGCCTGGGTCAGAGAATACAATGACGCCCCTCAATAGTGGACATTTCACATTCTAAGGCCCCCCCAATAGTAACGTTATTGATCAACATATCAACCTACTAGCCTGGCCACTGACCTTACTAAGCCTGCCTACCTGCATGCAACCAATGCTTTTGCAGCATAAGTGGGAAGGAAGTTAGGGAGCCAATACAGTGTCTTTGTGCATGATAAGGTTATGCTGCTGGGAGCCTGTGAATTCAGCACCAAGAGAGAAGATAGGATTGGTCTGGGTCTGACAGTGGCTAGCAGTAAATAAAGTGCTGCCCTTTGTCAAGTGCTGCCTGGGTCCCTTGGACCCACTTGGTCCCATGGTTGAGCCTGCCCTGCCAGCAGTTATTGTGAACTGCTGGTGCAATGCCGCCCCCTGCAGATTCACGGCCAATCGGCCGCTAGCAGGGGGTGTTAATCAACCCGAACGTATTAGATCGGGTTGATTTCTGTCCGCGGCATCAGAGCAGGCAGACAGGTTATGGAGCAGTGGTCTTTAGACCGCTGCTTCATAACTTGTGCTTCCGGCAAGCCTGAAGGCTCGCCGGAAACACGGGGCATCAAGCTCCATGCGGAGCTTGATAAATATGCCGCTATGCCTGCAGAAATAGCAGACCGCCTAATCTTATCTATTTCTCCATACAATAAGGCCTCGTTATCTTATTTCTCTGTCTATATGCAATGGCCTATACTTAGAGTGAGCAATTGAAAAGCAACATTTAATGACCTATCTCTTCCACTACACAAAGAGAACCTGATTGCTGCTAACTGCCTCTTGTTTACACAGTTTTTATATAGAGAATACTAAAGTATTCATATTTTCAGTATAGGTGGTGGTTTTAAAAGGCAAAAAAGATATTTTAAATGTCATAATAAAGATTAAGAAGTTATTTATAAACCATTTGATACACTTTAACATATTAAATAAATAGGGCTAGATTAAAAGTTGAGTGCAAAATATCGCGTCCGCAAATGCAATATTTGCCTTCAACTTAGTAATACCAGTGCACACAAATATGTAATGGCTGGTTATTGATCGCTCGACCGTAAATGGGTAAATACACTATAATGTCCCTTTAAGCATTCAAAGAAATCCTGTATTTCTGTATTTTTTAGAGAGCACGTGATCCGCATTTGGACACCTCTGGCATAAACTAAATGGTGTGAAGTACAGCTAATTGCACATGAAAGGGATTTTTTTTTTTTCTCTTTTTCATCCATTAACTCAATGTCTTTCTCTATTGATTCCCTTACAATATTAGCTGCAAATCCAACTAATTATTGAACTCAAGAGGCTTCTTATGATAAGTGTTCTAAGTAAAATAGCTCTTATGAAGAACTAGCCCGTAAGTTTTTTTTTTCCTCTTCGCTTGTGAGTATGCAGCAGGGCAAAGATACATGAAAGAAAGCTATAATTTCTTTTGAAAATTTTTTTTTTTTCAAGAAGGTGGAATAATGGCTGAAATCCTCTGATAAATAGTTGTAAGCTATTTATATTTCTTCATTCTGGGTTTAAGTTTCCAGAAGTATAATATTGCACAAGCTTCTTTGTGTAAAATGTAAATTAATTGTCATGACGTTGATTGCTGCTTCAAAAAAGCAATGGTTCTCTATTTTAAATTCATATCCATGCTTTAAAAATATATGAAACCAAACATTTTTCTTTCATGATTCAGATAGAGCCTACAATTTTAAACACATTTCTAATTTATTTCTATTATCAAATTTTTATCATTCTATCGGTATCCTTTGTTAAAAAGCAGGGACTTGAGCTCAGGCGCGTACACATGTCTGGACCACTTTATGGCAGCAGTTTTGAAGAAGAAGAAGAAGAAGAAGAAGAAGAAGGTTATCTATTTGATAAAATACACTAGATGGAAGCACTATTTCCTGCCATGTAGGGCTCCAGATACCTAGGTATCTCTTTAACAAAGAATACAATGGGAACAAAGCAAATTGTATAATAGAAGTAAATTGGAAACGAGTTTAAAATTGTATGTTCTGTCTGAAACACAAAAGAAAAATTGTGGGTGTCGTATCCCTTTAACTGAGTCAACATAGGTCAAAACAAATCATCTTAAAAGTGGCATCTTCAGACACTGATCCACCTCTTTAGCAAATAGCAAATGCTTTATTATCCTCTCTTGAACATTCTGCGAACATGAACATTACAGGTCACCTAGACATTAAAGGGACAGTCAGCACAAACATTGTTATTGTTTAAAAAGATAGATAACACCTTTACTACCCATTCCACAGCTTTGCACAGCCAACTTTATTATATTAATATAATTTATAACCTTTACACTTCTAAATGTCTGTTTGTTTCTAAGCCACTAAAGACAGCCCCCTGATAACATGCTTTTATTAGCTTTTCCCAAAAGGGGAGTGCTAGTTAATGTGAGCCATACAGATAACATTGTGCTCATGCCAATGAAGTTGTGCACAACACAGCATTTATTGGCTTAAATGCAAGTCAATAGAATGACACAGCCAATTAAGAGAGGATTACATACATAGCAGCCAATCAGATGGATTTTACAAAGTTTGTGGCATTAGTACTATAGCCCACTATTCTTTTGACTTTCATGTTCCTAGAATTTCAAAAACCTTTTGAAATGAATTCATTTTTTATTAAGAAATAAAAAAATAAGACACCCTGACAAAATATTTATAGTAAATAGTAAAAATTATAGTACCTTATAATAAAAGTACATGATTCTAGAGCTATAACCTTATCAGTGTAAACATAAAGCACTTTATTCATTCAATTTTGATATTTTATAAAAAAAAATTAAATCCCTTTTATCACAGTTAAAATTGCAAATGAATAAACTTTTACATGCTTTCATGGTAAATTGTTTACAGTTCATATACTGCAGACTGCATATTAGGAACTAGCTGTTACCCGCGGCTTCATTCGCATGGATTTTGTAATTTGGTACAATTGTTTTTAAAAGAAACATGATTTTTTTAGTCCAAAATCTATGAAACATAATTTACAGGTTGATGTCTTAATGTAATAAGCTATGTTTATTGCAGACGTTAGTCGGGGCTAATTGTCTACAAAACAAAGATAGTTGTTCCATTGATATGCATCCAGAAATATTTTAGTGTTGTAATTACAAACAGAGAATGAGACAGACAAATGTGACCACTCTCAATGATGTGTGCCATCACGTGTGTGCCCGTTCTGGTTGCACACTCATTGGCATGAACCTCATGAGTTTTTGTTAATTTTCTGTGTTTCTCGTACATGGGCACCAATCAGCTAAGTTGTGGAAGGAACATTCAAAATATGCAAAAAACGCGACCTCTCACAATGACGTGTGCCCTCACATGTGTGCCCATTCGGGTTGCACACTCACTGACATTAACTTTGTGAGATCTCGTTAATTCTTTGTGTTTCTCATTCATGGGCACCAATCAGCTAAGTTGTGGGCGGGGCGTCCGTCCGGCACATTAAAAATATGTTATTATTATTCTGTTTACAATTACTTTAATATAAAATTGTAATGATATATTATGACTCCACTGTCAGATGTGAAAAATATTTTGTTTACAATAAGTTTAATATTAAATTGTAATTATATATTATGGGGTAGATTTACCAAGCAGCAGATGCTGCAATCTAGCCCCAACAGTTCCGTTTTGTTTGGAAACTTAAGTTAATTGCAATCATCCCAATCAGATACAATCAGGATGATTGACACCCCCTGCTAGCGGCCGATTGGCCGTGAATGTGCAAGGGGCGGCATTGCAGAAGCATTTCACCAGAAATGCTTGTGCAATATTAAATGCCGACAGCGATGTCGGGCGGACACATCGAATCATGTCCGACCCGCCGCTTAATAATTTGGCCCGATGACTCAACTGTCAAGATGTTTGGTTTTTGAGATATAGGTATCCTCAAAAATCCCCCCCCCCTTTTTCACCCCCTTAAGTGGATTTTCGGGATATGGTAAAACACGTGTTTCTTTATTTTTAAAGGAAAATCTAAATACCATTTTTCACGTAATATATGTTTGTAACATGTTTGTTTTTTGAGATATAGGTAACCTCATAAAAAAATCCCCCCCCCCCTTTTTCACCACCTTAGGGACGTAATTTTCAAAAATCCTTTTTTAGTGGGTGCCTACTTCATAAAAACAACATAACTTTCAAATTTCACGTACCTGGGTTAAATGGTTTGAGGTGGGCATTGATGAGTCAGTCACTCAGACCTTTTTATATAAAAGAAAAGCAGAGAGGGCACTATACAAGAGTGCAGTAAATATTATAATATTGATACAAGTAAGTAAAATATGTTACAATAGTTCCCAATGAGGTATGGGGTCATGCAACAGCAGTGCTGTCCTATAAATCCTCTCAGGGAAAAAAGATGAAGGTGGTCGTTCTCCTCACAGGAATCTCCAGTAGGTACTAAAAAGCAGAAAACATAGAAGGGCGCCTCATGTGTAGATCAACCAAAACAGAGCCAAGCAATGTTGATAATATAGCCAAATGAGTACTCACATTTATGAAAATCACCCTGATGTGCTAGCAGTAGCAGACTGATAACTCTGGGTGTATCCGCTCACCCTCTCCTGATTCCAGGAACAGGCAAATTTGATATACACAGGAACCAAAATGGAGCTCAACAAAGGATAAATGTGCTATCACTTAGCTAAAGTTAAAAACTAGTTTATTAAAAACAAGTTAAAAACAATGAGCATTCAGTGAAAAGGGAGCATTTGTGATGATACCGCTATCATGCAACGCGTTTCTCGGCTTAATAAGTAGCCATTTCATTTGGCATATAGCACCAAGAAAACAGAGAGCACTTTTAAATGCTAAAAAAGGCCAATGAAATTGTGAAGAGCCCATTCTGTCAGGACCTCTTCTTTTAAATATCTAGATATAGATATATGTATGTGTGTATATACAGGTGTATTTATGTATTTATATATGTAAATTCATACATATATATACACATATAAACACATATGGGCACATGTATAGACACACAAACACACATATATATACATATATATATATATATATATATATATATATATACACTAGTCCTAAAGCCCGTGTACACGGGCCATTTTTTGCAGTACAGCGGTCCCACCCCTTGCTCTCTCTCTTTCTCCCCTCTCTTTTGCTCTCTCTCTCCCCCCTCTCTTTTGCTCTCTCTCTCCCCCCTCTCTTTTGCTCTCTCTCTCCCCCCTCTCTTGCTCTCTCTCACTCCCCCCTCTCTTTTGCTCTCTCTCCCTCTCTTTTGCTCTCTCTCTCCCCCTCTTTTGCTGTCTCTCTCACCCTCTTTTGCTGTCTCTCCCTCTCTTTTGCTCTCTCTCTTCCCTCCTCTTGTTTGCTCTCTCTCCTCTCGTTTGCTCTCTCTCTCCTCTTGTTTGCTCTCTCTCCTCTTTCTATTTGCTGTCTCTCTCCCTCTCTTTTGCTATCGCTCCCCCTCTCTTTTGCACTCTCTCCCCCTCTCTTTTGCATTCTCTCCCCCTCTTTTTTGCGCTCTCTCCCCCTCTCTTTTGCACTCTCCCCCCTCTCTTTTGCTCTTCTGTGCTTTCTCCCCCCTCTCTTTTGCGCTCTCTCCCCCTCTCTTTTGTGCTCTCTCCCCCCCTCTTTTGCGCTCTCTCCTCTTTTGTGCTCTCTCCCCCCTCTCATTTGTGCACTCTCCCCTTCTCTTTTGCTGTCTCTCTACCTCTCTTTATCCCCCCTCTTCTGCTCTCTCTATCCCCCCTCTTTAGAGCTCTCTGTCTCGGCAGTCGGCCCTGGCATCTGGCCCCCGCCCGGCCCTGCCCGCGTCACACCCGGGCCCGCCACGTCGCACCCGTCTGGCCACGCCCACTCCTCCACACGCCAGATCAGTTGGAAGGCCAGGTGTGTTTGTCCTCCTGTGCAGTCTCTACTGCGCATGACAGCTTCGGACAAACACACTTGGCCTTTTATTATATAGGATATATATACATATATATACACATACATACTTTGGAGCCCTTTTCATTAAAATACCTTGAAACTGTAAAAATATTTTTTATTCAATAATAATAATAATAAGGTGCTTTACTGTGTTAATGTTCTTTTGTATTTTTGAATTGATATTTTTATATATATATATATATATATATATATATATATATATATATATATATATATATATATAATCATAGTGGAGAAGGAGGGCACTCACAGGATTTGAAATGATCAATGGAATTTATTTTGAATACATTAACAGTTATGCATGAAATGTCATGGTCGACGTTTCGGCTCTTTCAATGAGCCTTCTTCAAGACTATTTTTAATCTATAAAAAACAAAAAAATCTAAATGTATACAGTGCAAAATAAGTTAGGACATACCACAAGCACACCCAACACCACATATATTTCAATGAAATTAAAATGAAATATATAAACCATCACCTAGGCCCAAACAAGAGTGACTGGGAATAGAAGTTAACAAGAACCATAAAATAATAGGACCTAGTAAACATCCAAGTGAGATGGTAACTGCACATAAGTGAGAAATCAGGGATATTGGGAAAATTTCCTATGTCCTCTCCCCCTATTGGCCATGATATACATGTATAGCCTTATGTATGTACAAAAAAATCAAAGCCTAACAATATGAGAACTAGGTCACAGGCTGGTCAGACATTATAGACAGGTGAGAATGTTAGAAACTTTTATAACATCTAAATCAGGGACTCAGATAGACATCTATTACCATAAATAAATGCATCATGATATAAATAGCCTGCCTAAGCTGCAGAAGGACGCACTGCCAGCTAAGTAAACGTTAATCAATATTAATAGGGAAACATGTCCACAAGGCAGTGATCAACTGATATCTGGATGTAAGCAGTTACATTCTGCGAATCCATCCATCAGCTAAAACAGCGCAAACCTACGTACCGGTCTCCCTATGGAGGGGAAAAATCTTACATCAAAAAGCATAACATTTAACTAAAACCGTACCCAATTGAACAATATTGTCTGCCCCGCAACGGCTGTAAAGGTCTATGCTGTAAGCCTAGATACCGATAGCTAGAATAGAACAACAAAACTTACAGAAAGCCAAAAGTGTATATAATTAGACTGGGCTATGTAGACAAACATTACAGAGACATGCGTTCTAAGGGAGAAATGCTCAAGGTCCGCATGAGCCCCAAGCTCCACCTGCAGTAAAACTATATATCTTAAATACCGTCCCGAGTCTTACAGCTACCCACAGTGAATTTAAAAAGCATGTTATCAGCAGTGAGTCAAACAACAGAATCTAGCCACTCAACGAATAAGGGGCTAGTAAGCCCAGCCAGACATACCTCAATCCGGCTAACAAGCCGTGCTCCCGACGAGGAGTGAAAAGCTGATACCGCAGGCATAAACCACACACCCTTTTAAAGCGAGTCAAGCCTGACCGCTAATCAGTGCAGCTGTGGGCGTTAGTTACGTAGAACGCCTGTGCAGTCAACAGTAAAAACAAAAACACAGTAAATGACTGAACAAAAAGAACATCTAACATCCCATCTGCAGATACCTTGTAAGCCTACTGTATCTAAAAGTAAACAGCATAGTAGCTGAGTACTGAGTAAGTGCCCAGCAAGAACTGTAATACTCAATCATAAGTAGTATATTAAAATTAACATATATCAATGACCGCTAGATCCGCTGTACAAGAGTCACTACAGAGCTAAGCCCCAAATGTAACGGTGTTGTGGCAATCTTTACAAATGCCACAAAGGCGCCATATAAATAACATAAGGATCTAACAAGCCAAATAGAAACTCTGTCAAAAATTATGGTTAGTACAATCTACCAAGTAAGCATCATGCTAAATTCTGGTGTGTCAGACAAGACCTACTAGAGGGAGTATGTCCAGCAGTTGTAAATCAGCTAGGAATGCTGGCAGTGGGGTCCAGCAGTCAAAATAACCAAGAAAATAAATGTAAATGACAGCAGAAACCTCCAAATCATTATACTCTATGTTTTACAAGAGAGGGACCTCAGAGCCTCAACATTATGGACTCAACCAACAGTGCTCGAGCTGGGTTGTGCTTTACTATATTTTGGGGAACACATTTTCAATCACTACTCATTACTACTGTTATTAAATGAAAAACAATCCAGGGCTCCAAAAACCTGAATCCCGGAGTTGAAACTCAAAAATGCATATGATGCTGTCAGGTAGCCAAACCTAAAAGCTCAAGTTTGCTCCAGGGGAAATTACGCCTAGGCACCAAGGCATATACTTAAATAAACTTGTATGGCCTGTCCGCAGACTGCTGCAGTGTTGGCCATCTCCTACAAGGACCAGGGGCCAAACATGGCCTGCTTATATGACGGTATGGGTGTCACTTGTGTAAAACGTACATTCAATAAACAGATATACAGTATATGAAATTAAAAGAATAAGGAATAGTCAATGTGCACATTGAGTCCATTGGGAGACAGAGTGTTAAGGAGGTAAATCCACCTGGTCTCACATTGCAACAGTTCCATGTCTCTGTTACCACCCCTTTTGAGGGGGGCAACCCTGTCAATAAGCATTGCTCTTAGAGTAGAGATGGGATGTTTAAGTTCCAAGAAATGATGGCTGGTCTGATAGGCCATCTTTTAGTTCTGCACTTTTGTGGTTTGCTAATCTCTCATGGAATGATGTACTGGTCTTTCCCACATAGTAGCATCCAAATGGGCAGGAGAGGAAATACACCACGTATTGTGACGTACAGGTCAATCTATGTCTGATGGTGTAAACCTTATTAGAACTAGGGTGATGGAACTTCAGACCGGTCAGCAGAGAGCTGCAAGTCACACAGCTGCTGCACTTATAGCATCGATTCTTGGTTTTTGAGAGCCATGTACGCTCTTGTTGCCATGGGTCGGTCTTCATAAAGAGGGTCTTAAGACTACGCCCGCTCCTGTGTACAACCCTTGGTGGTGGCACTTGGGCGAATGGTAAGGTATGATCACCGCTGATTAAATGCCAATTTCTACGAAGGATGTTTCCAACCTTCTTTGTTAGCGGGTGTAATCTGTAATAAAGGAAATAGCTGTGTCCTTCATTTCCCTGTTGTCCAACGTTTTTTTCTGTATCAAGGTCGTTTGGTCAAGGTGCGTGACTTCACTCAAAATCTTATCAACCATCGTAGGGCTGTATCCTCTTTCTATAAATTGGTTTCTCATTTAGATCAATTGGTCCATTTTTATTGTTGGATCCGAGTTATTGCAGATGACCCTAAGGAGTTGAGATTTAATTATGCCCCTCTTCAGTGGGATGAAAACTGCTGTATTGTAACAACGCATTACGATCTGTGGGTTTGGAGAAAAGGGTGGTTTTAAGTTGACAACCGGAGATACATTTGAAGATACAAAGGTCTAGAAAGTGAATACTTTGTTCATTCTATTCACTTTTTAAAGAAATTGACTCTTCTGAATCATTAAGGTATTGGATCCATTCACTGAGTTCCTGTGGGGACCCTCCCCAAATTACAAATAGATTATCAATATACCTTTGGTATAGGAACACATGGGTGTTCCTAGATGTAAAAATGTATCTGTCCTCGAACCATGCCATAAAATGATTGGCGTATGAAGGTGCTAAACTTGATCCCATGGCTGTGCCTATGAGCTGGAGGTAGTAATTATCCTCGAACCTGAAGTAGTTGTGTGTCAAACATAGCATCAACCATTCAAGAAGTATCTCTATGGGGGGACCAGCATATATTGTACTCAAGAGAAGAGCTTGTCTGACAGCCTCTACACCTAGAAAGTGTGGTATGATGGTGTTAACATCTAAGGTCACCAGAATGAAATTTTGTGGAAACTCCCTGTTCTGCAAGAGTATATACAGTATATATATACACACATCTGTATTTATCTATACCTGTATAAATTCATGTTGATATATATGTATAGCTATATATTTTACATTAACATCATCAGATATATATAGAACTATATCATTAAAAATGAAATAAATCTCTTTTTTTTCTATGTCAAGAAACACAAAGAATTAACATTTGTCTGTCACATTGGAATGTAAAAATATGTGTAACACGCTTCAGGTTTTCAGCTGTAGGTCTTATGTGGTGCCAGGTTAGCGCACATGAATAATTAATTATTTGAAGGCGATTAAGTAAATATTAACCCCTTAACGACGAGGACAAACCAGGTACGTTCTGCAAAAATTGTCAGTTAATGACAATTGACGTACCTGGTACATCCTCTGTGAAAATGATCGCTGGAAACGAGTGTATTGCAGTGATGCCTTGATATTAAGGCATAATGCAATACCCTCTGGTCAGTTGCTGATGGCCCTCTCTGCATCGGCCAGCGATGGTGCCGATCGTTGGTGGCATGGGAGGGTTAGGAGGAAGGGTGGACAGCCCATCGCTGGAGGAGGGCGGGAGTGGGTGGGACCGCTACGCCACGCTACAGGAAAGCTGTAAAAAAAATTGAGCCGCAGTGAGAGGGAAGGAGGGAGGGGGAGGAGGGGAATGAGGGAGAGGGGGGATCCTATTTGTGATCCGTTGTGGGAAAGGGATCTGGGAGGGGGAGGGGGGAGGATAATGAGGGGGGGCAGCTACACTACAGAAAAAAATGTTTTTTTTTTTATACTAAAATTTGTAGAAAATGAGGCAAATAGGTAGGGGGGGGGTTAGAGAGCTGTTTGGGGGGGGATCTGGGAGGTTAGGGGGTAAGGGGGATTATACACTGCTGAGCATAATACAAGTGTGGTGCACAGCGGCATTTAGCGACCTTTTAATGACCAAAAAGCAATGCCAAAGCCATATATATCTGCTATTTCTGAACAAAGGGGATCCCAGAGAAGCATTTACAACCATTTGTGCCATAATTGCACAAGCAGTTTGTAAATAATTTCAGGGAGAAACCTTAAAGTTTGTGAAAAAGTTAATGATTTTTTTTTTTTTATTTGTTGGCATTTGGCGGTGAAATGGTGGTGTGAAATATACCAAAATAGACCTAGATCAAAACTTTGGGTTGTCTACTAAAAATATATATATAGTTTTGATAGGTAATTATAAAAAAGGCTCTATTTCTGTTTAAATGGAGTGATAGCAAAAATGATAAAAAAATACTCTGGTCTTTTGGGGAAGTTTCAGTCTGACATTCCCAATCCTTTAAGGGGTTAAGGGGTAAACATTGGGTATTTCTAAACTCAGGACAAAATTTAGAAACTATTTAGCATGGGTGTTTTTTGGTGGTTGTAGCTGTGTAACAGATTTTGGGGGTCAAAGTTAGAAAAAATTAGTTTTTTCCATTTTTTCATCATATTTTATAATTCTTTTATAGTAAATTATATGATATGATATGATGAAAATAATGTTATCATTAGAAAGTCCGTTTAATGGCGAGAAAAACAGTATATAATATGTGTGGGTACAGTAAATAAGTAAGATGAAAATTACAGCTAAACACGAACACCGCAGAAATGTATAAACAGCCCTGGTCCTTAACGGTAAGAAAATTGAAAAATGGTCTGGTCACTAAGGGGTTAAATATAAAATATTGAAGAAGAAAAAATAGTAAATTATTAATAATTATGATAGTTACTGTAAAATATACATAAATATTCAAATGTTTTTTTTATTTTTATTTTTAACCCCTTAACGACATGCGTCGTACAGGGTACGTCTTGCACAAACTGGTCTTTAAAGACCAGCGACGTACCCTGTACGACGTTGGGGTTTAAAGCGGCTGGAAGCGATCCTGATCGCTTCCAGCCGCTTTCCGGTTATTGCAGTGATGCCTCGATATCTAGGCATCCTGCAATAACATTTTTCCCCCATCCGATGCAGAGAGAGCCACTCTGTGGCCCTCTCTGCACCGGGCATCGATGGCTGCAATCATTGGTGGGTGGGTGGCCATCGATGGATGACTGAAGAGTGAGGGGGGCGGGGTTGCTGGGGGCGCGCACGGACGCGCGTGCACGGGAGGGGCGGTGGGCGGGGAGGGAGGGAGCGTGCACGGGGAGGGAACGGGTGGGAACCGCTACACTACAGAAAAATGTGGATCAATAAGTGGCAGAAAGGGGGGGGACACAAAATTATCATTCTAAGGGATCTGGGAGGGGGTGGGGGTTGGTCTATGGGGGGGAACTACACTACAGAAAAAAAAATGTATTTTATTCTTAACTGGGTACTGGCAGACAGCTGCCAGTACCCAAGATGGCTCCCAGTAAGGTAGAGCGGGAGGGTTAGAGAGCTGTTTGGTGGGATCAGGGAGGTTGGGGGCTAAGGGGGGATCCTACACAGCAGCATATGTAAATATGCTATAAAAAAATATACCTTTTATTTTAATACTGGCAGACTTTCTGCCAGTACTTAAGATGGCGGGACAATTGTGGGATGGGGGAGTTAAGAGAGCTGTTTGGGAGGGATCAGGGGGTGTGATGTGTCAGGTGGGAGGCTGATCTCTACGCTAAAGCTAAAATTAACCCTGCAAGCTCCCTACAAGCTACCTAATTAACCCCTGCACTGCTGGGCATAATACATGTGTGGTGCGCAGCGGCATTTAGCGGCCTTATAATTACCAAAAAGCAACGCCAAATCCATATATATATGCTATTTTTGAACAAAGGGGATCCCAGAGAAGCATTTGCAATCATTTATGCCATACTTGCAAAAGTTATTTGTAAATAATTTCAGTGAGAAACCTAAAATTGGGAATTATTTTACATTTTTTTTAATTTGATCGCATTTAGTGGTGAAATGGTAGCATGAAATATACCAAGATGGGCCTAGATCAATACTTGGGGTTGTCTAGTATGTCTACTACACTACACTAAAGCTAAAATTAACCCTAGAAGCTCCCTACATGCTCCCTAATTAACCCCTTCACTGCTGGGCATAATACACGTGTGATGCGCAGTGGCATTTAGCGGCCTTCTAATTACCAAAAAGCAACGCCAAAGCCATATATGTCTGCTTCTGCTATTTCTGAACAAAGGGGATCCCAGAGAAGCATTTACAACCATTTATGCCATAATTGCACAAGTTGTTTGTAAATAATTTCAGTGAGAAACATAAAGTTTGTGAAAAAAATTGTAAAAAAGTGAACAATTTGGCGTGAAATGGTGGCATGAAATATACCAAAATGGGCCTAGATCAATACTTTGGGTTGTCTTCTAAAACAAAATATGTACATGTCAAGGGATATTCAGGGATTCCTGAAAGATATCGGTGTCCCAATGTAACTAGCAGCGCAAATTTTGAAAAAAAGTGGTTTGGAAATAGCAAAGTGCTACTTGTATTTATTGCCCTATAACTTGCAAAAAAAGCAGAGAACATTTAAACATTGTGTATTTCTAAACTCAGGATAAAATTTAGAAACTATTTAGCATGGGTGTTTTTTGGTGGTTGTAGATGTGTAACAGATGTGTTTTTTCCATTTTTTTCCTCATATTTTATCATTTTTTATAGTAAATGATAAGAAATGATGAAAATAATGGTATCTTTAGAAAGACCATTTAATGGCGAGAAAAATGGTATATAATATGTGTGGATACAGTAAATGAGTAAGAGGAAAATTACAGTTAAACACAAACACCGCAGATATGTAAAAATATCCCTGGTCCTTCAGGGAAAGAAATTGAAAAATGGCCTTGTCCTTAAGGGGTTAAGAACACATATTATTAATAATTTTTCAATATTTACATAACGCACCTTAAGATAACTAATTCTTCTTGTGCGCTACCTTGACACAGCGTAAAGCATGTTAAGCATATTTTACATTCTAAAGTTCTTCACCTAGAGAAAAAAATTATTTTTATTTTTAAATATATATTTCTATGTGTATATATATATATGATGATGATGTTAATGTAAAATATATATCTATACCTATATATATGAATATATATATATATATACACATACACAAGCATAGGTATATATATATATATATATATATATATATATATATATAAATATATATTTAAAATAAAAATATAATTCCTGTATGTGAAGAACATTGGAATGCGAAATATTAATAACTCCTGTCGGTATATCGCTGTGGGTTTAATATGGTGTTGGGTGAGTGTGTGAGCGATAAGTGTTCTTTTTTTAAATGCATGCACTGAAGTCCTTTAGTTATTTGTTACTTTCAATTGTTAATACGAGCACTAACCTGTGCATGCAAAAACTTTACTTCTGGCAGTGTTATTTCTCGAGTGAAAGCACTAAATAGCGTGACACTTGTAATCTATCCCATTGTAGGGAATTACATTTTTAGGTAAATATTCTAGCCACAATAGTTTTCCTTGTTTCAAGTTGTGAATTTATTTTTTATTTTTTTGCTAAATATTGTCAAATTATAGCTAGATTTGCCCTCACTCGCTCACTAACCATGCTCGAGTTCTTCTTTTTGTGTGTTGCGCATATTACAAGTTGAAAGTAGAAAGTTTTCATTTGCGCGCTAACCCAATGTGCACAAAAAGACAAAATTAATATCGTGACTGCGTTAATAGCATATTCTTCCATTGACTTGGAGCGCACAAAATCAATCACATTTTCTCAAGAGCGCTAATCTGACATGAAATATTAATATTTCACATTCCAATGTTCTTCACATAGCAGAATATGTTCTATTTATTCATAAATACATATATATATATATATATATATATATATATATATGATGTTTTTTAGATAAAATATATATAGCTATATATAAATATATATATATATATATATATATATACACACATACATACATACATATATATATATATATATATATACACACACACACACATAAATATAAATAGGTAAAGATATAAACCAATATATATTTAGGAATATCTATTTTTAAATACTTATAACATATTCCCCAATGTGGAAAACATTGGTATGTGAAATATTTACAGTAAATACACAGTTAAACACTTTATTAAATATGAATATTACATTAATATGTTTTTACATGTTTTTAGCTACTTAAAGGGATACTAAACCCACATTTTTTCTTTCATGATTTAGATAGAGCATGCAATTTAAAGCAATTTACTCCTATTACCAATTTTTCTTCGTTCTCTTGGCATCTTTATTTGAAAAAGCAGGAATGAAAGCTTTGGAGACGGCCCATTTTTGGTTCAGCACCCTGGATAGAGCTTGCTGATTGTTGGCTACATTTAGCCATCCAATCAGCAAGCGCAACTCATTTGCTGAACCTAAAATGGGCTGGCTCCAAAGCTTTCATTCCTGCTTTTTTCTTTTTTTTTTTAAATGTAATACTTAGCGCAGGACAAATATGAGGTTTTAGATAAAAGGTAAAGATATATAACGGTGCTGAGATCTAAATGATTGACATAAGAAACATTGAAAGAAACAAAAAGAGATCTTACAATAGCATTCTTATAAATTGTTTAACTGTTTTTAATCACCAGGGGAGGATTATCCTCTATATCAGTGAACACAAAACACTATCATGTGACAATGATAATTTACAATAAAGTAATAAAAATATATTCTGTACAAAAAGAAAAAGAAAAAATTCACCAATGAATATACAACAGAAACAAACGCTGCTGAATAACAGGATGAGAAACACAGCATATACCGGTAATATCCCTGTGATTTAAACTAAACAATAAACTACTTAGCTCAACGTGTTTCAGCACAAACACAGAAGGCAGTAAGACTTCTTCAAAGTAGAAAGTCATTTCATAGTCCTCCTATATACACTTGAAGGTCGATCCTTACGGTTTATTGTGGTAAAGTTCCTCCAGATCTCTCATGAAATAATTTAGGCCTAGATTTGGAGTTCGGCGGTAGCCGTCAAAACCAGCGTTAGAGGCTCCTAACGCTGGTTTTGGCCGCCCGCTGGTATTTGGAGTCAGTGATTAAAGGGTCTAACGCTCACTTTTCAGCTGCGACTTTTCCATACCGCAGATCCCCCTACGCCATTTGCGTAGCCTATCTTTTCAATGGGATCTTTCTAACGCTGGTATTTAGAGTCGTTTCTGAAGTGAGCGTTAGAGCTCTAACGACAAGATTCCAGCCGCCTGAAAATAGCAGGAGTTAAGAGCTTTCTGGCTAACGCCGGTTCATAAAGCTCTTAACTACTGTACCCTAAAGTACACTAACACCCATAAACTACCTATGTACCCCTAAACCGAGGTCCCCCCACACCGCCGCCACTCGATTAAAATGTTTAACCCCTAATCTGCCGACCGCCACCTACGTTATACTTATGTACCCCTAATCTGCTGCCCCTAACCCCGCCGACCCCTGTATTACATTTATTAACCCCTAACCTGCCCCCCACAACGTCGCCGCCAGCTACGTAAAATAATTAACCCCTAATCTTCCGACCGCAAAGCGCCGCCACCTACGTTATCCCTATGTACCCCTAATCTGCTACCCCTAACACCGCCGACCCCTATATTATACTTATTAACCCCTAATCTGCCCCCCTCAACGTCGCCGACACCTGCCTACACTTATTAACCCCTAATCTGCCGAGCGGACCTGAGCGCTACTATAATAAAGTTATTAACCCCTAATCCGCCTCACTAACCCTATCATAAATAGTATTAACCCCTAATCTGCCCTCCCTAACATCGCCGACACCTAACTTCAATTATTAACCCCTAATCTGCCGAGCGGACCTGAGCGCTACTATAATAAAGTTATTAACCCCTAACCCGCCTCACTAACCCTATCATAAATAGTATTAACCCCTAATCTGCCCTCCCTAACATCGCCAACACCTAACTTCAATTATTAACCCCTAATCTGACGACCGGAGCTCACCGCTATTCTAATAAATTGATTAACCCCTAAAGCTAAGTCTAACCCTAACACTAACACCCCCCTAAGTTAAATATAATTTAAATCTAACGAAATTAATTAACTCTTATTAAATAAATGATTCCTATTTAAAGCTAAATACTTACCTGTAAAATAAATCCTAATATAGCTACAATATAAATTATAATTATATTATAGCTATTTTAGGATTAATATTTATTTTACAGGCAACTTTGTAATTATTTTAACCAGGTACAATAGCTATTAAATAGTTAAGAACTATTTAATAGTTACCTAGTTAAAATAATAACAAATTTAACTGTAAAATAAATCCTAACCTAAGATATAATTAAACCTAACACTACCCTATCAATAAAATAATTAAATAAACTACCTACAATTACCTACAATTAACCTAACACTACACTATCAATAAATTAATTAAACACAATTGCTACAAATAAATACAATTAAATAAACTAGCTAAAGTACAAAAAATAAAAAAGAACTAAGTTACAAAAAATAATAAAATATTTACAAACATAAGAAAAATCTTACAACAATTTTAAACTAATTACACCTACTCTAAGCCCCCTAATAAAATAACAAAGCCCCCCAAAATAAAAAATGCCCTACCCTATTCTAAATTAAAAAAGTTACAAGCTCTTTTACCTTACCAGCCCTGAACAGGGCCCTTTGCGGGGCATGCCCCAAGGATTTCAGCTCTTTTGCCTGTAAAAAAAAACATACCATACCCCCCCCCAACAACCCACCACCCACATACCCCGAATCTAACCCAAACCCCCCTTAAATAAACCTAACACTAAGCCCCTGAAGATCTTCCTACCTTGTCTTCACCATACCAGGTTCACCGATCCGTCCTGGCTCCAACATCTTCATCCAACCCAAGCGGGGGTTGGCGATCCATCATCCGGTGCTGAAGAGGTCCAGAAGAGGCTCCAAAGTCTTCCTCCTATCCGGCAAGAAGAGGACATCCGGACCGGCAAACATCTTCTCCAAGCGGCATCTTCAATCTTCTTCCATCCGGTGCGGAGCGGGTCCATCTTGAAGCAGGCGACGCGGATCCATCCTCTTTTTCCGTTGTCTCCCGACGAA
Organism: Bombina bombina; assembly: GCF_027579735.1. NCBI lineage: Eukaryota > Metazoa > Chordata > Amphibia > Anura > Bombinatoridae > Bombina > Bombina bombina. The sequence goes on from NC_069500.1 coordinate 938,588,804, forward strand.
TGACGGTTCCTTTAAGGGACGTCATCCAAGATGGCGTCCCTCGAATTCCGATTGGCTGATAGGATTCTATCAGCCAATCGGAATTAAGGTAGGAATTTTCTGATTGGCTGATGGAATCAGCCAATCAGAATCAAGTTCAATCCGATTGGCTGATCCAATCAGCCAATCAGATTGAGCTCGCATTCTATTGGCTGATCGGAACAGCCAATAGAATGCAAGCTCAATCTGATTGGCTGATTGGATCAGCCAATCGGATTGAACTTGATTCTGATTGGCTGATTCCATCAGCCAATCAGAAAATTCCTACCTTAATTCCGATTGGCTGATAGAATCCTATCAGCCAATCGGAATTCGAGGGACGCCATCTTGGATGACGTCCCTTAAAGGAACCGTCATTCGTCGGGAGACAACGGAAGAAGAGGATGGATCCGCGTCGCCTGCTTCAAGATGGACCCGCTCCGCACCGGATGGAAGAAGATTGAAGATGCCGCTTGGAGAAGATGTTTGCCGGTCCGGATGTCCTCTTCTTGCCGGATAGGAGGAAGACTTTGGAGCCTCTTCTGGACCTCTTCAGCACCGGATGATGGATCGCCAACCCCCGCTTGGGTTGGATGAAGATGTTGGAGCCAGGACGGATCGGTGAACCTGGTATGGTGAAGACAAGGTAGGAAGATCTTCAGGGGCTTAGTGTTAGGTTTATTTAAGGGGGGTTTGGGTTAGATTAGGGGTATGTGGGTGGTGGGTTGTAATGTTGGGGGGGGGTATGGTATGTTTTTTTTTACAGGCAAAAGAGCTGAAATCCTTGGGGCATGCCCCGCAAAGGGCCCTGTTCAGGGCTGGTAAGGTAAAAGAGCTTGTAACTTTTTTAATTTAGAATAGGGTAGGGCATTTTTTATTTTGGGGGGCTTTGTTATTTTATTAGGGGGCTTAGAGTAGGTGTAATTAGTTTAAAATTGTTGTAAGATTTTTCTTATGTTTGTAAATATTTTATTATTTTTTGTAACTTAGTTCTTTTTTATTTTTTGTACTTTAGCTAGTTTATTTAATTGTATTTATTTGTAGCAATTGTGTTTAATTAATTTATTGATAGTGTAGTGTTAGGTTAATTGTAGGTAATTGTAGGTAGTTTATTTAATTATTTTATTGATAGGGTAGTGTTAGGTTTAATTATATCTTAGGTTAGGATTTATTTTACAGGTAAATTTGTTATTATTTTAACTAGGTAACTATTAAATAGTTCTTAACTATTTAATAGCTATTGTACCTGGTTAAAATAATTACAAAGTTGCCTGTAAAATAAATATTAATCCTAAAATAGCTATAATATAATTATAATTTATATTGTAGCTATATTAGGATTTATTTTACAGGTAAGTATTTAGCTTTAAATAGGAATCATTTATTTAATAAGAGTTAATTAATTTCGTTAGATTTAAATTATATTTAACTTAGGGGGGTGTTAGTGTTAGGGTTAGACTTAGCTTTAGGGGTTAATCAATTTATTAGAATAGCGGTGAGCTCCGGTCGTCAGATTAGGGGTTAATAATTGAAGTTAGGTGTTGGCGATGTTAGGGAGGGCAGATTAGGGGTTAATACTATTTATGATAGGGTTAGTGAGGCGGGTTAGGGGTTAATAACTTTATTATAGTAGCGCTCAGGTCCGCTCGGCAGATTAGGGGTTAATAAGTGTAGGCAGGTGTCGGCGACGTTGAGGGGGGCAGATTAGGGGTTAATAAATATAATATAGGGGTCGGCGATGTTAGGGCAGCAGATTAGGGGTACATAGGGATAACGTAGGTTGCGGCGGTTTACGGAGCGGCAGATTAGGGGTTAAAAAAAATATGCAGGGGTCAGCGATAGCGGGGGCGGCAGATTAGGGGTTAATAAGTGTAAGGTTAGGGGTGTTTAGACTCGGGTACATGTTAGGGTGTTAGGTGCAGACGTAGGAAGTGTTTCCCCATAGGAAACAATGGGGCTGCGTTAGGAGCTGAACTCTGCTTTTTTGCAGGTGTTAGGTTTTTTTTCAGCTCAAACAGCCCCATTGTTTCCTATGGGAGAATCGTGCACGAGCACGTTTTTGAGGCTGGCCGCGTCCGTAAGCAACTCTGGTATCGAGAGTTGCATTTGCGGAAAAAATGCTCTACGCTCCTTTTTTGGAGCCTAACGCAGCATTTGTTTGAACTCTCGATACCAGAGTTAATTTTATGGTGCGGCCAGAAAAAAGCCCGCGGAGCGTTAACAGCCCTTTTACCGCCAAACTCCAAATCTAGGCCTTAGTATCTCTTTAACTGCAAAATGGCTTCAATGCACTTACACATGTCTACATATGTATTTATGTGTTTATATATGTCTGTGAATACATATATACAGATATAAATACATTAAATACATATGTACACACATATATATATACAGGCGTACCTCAGAGATAAATCGAATATAGCAAAAGAGTGAGTCACGCTTATTTTTCCCTAGTGCATATAAAAGTTATATTTACACTATACTGTAGTCTATTAAGTGTAGCATTATATCTAAAAAACAAATGTACATACTTGCTTTATTGCTGAAAAAGTGTTAACCATTCTAAGAGCCTTCAGTGAGTCATAAGGGCCTATTTATGAAATGTCTGTCCGACATGATCCGATCAGCGGATTATGTCCGACAGACATCGGAAAATGCGGAGAGCAATATGTTCTCCGCATTCAGCATTGCACCAGCAGCTCTTGTGAACTGCTGGTGCAACGCCGCCCCCTGCAGATTTGCGGCCGCTAGCAGTGGGTGTCACGCGATCTCTGTCTGCCTCCTCAGAGCAGGCGGACAGGTTATAGAGCAGCGGTCTTTAGACCGCTGCTTCATAACTGGTGTTTCTGGTGAGTCTGAAGGCTCACCAGAAACACGGTCCTTCAAGCTCCATACGGAGCTTGATAAATGGGCCCAATAATCTTTTTGCTGTTGGTGTGTATATATAGGTATGTGTATATATGTGTATTAATGTGTTTATATGTGTATATATGTGTATTAATGTGTTTATATGTGTATATATGTGTATATATGTGTATTAATGTGTTTATATGTGTATATATGTGTATTAATGTGTTTATATGTGTATATATGTGTATTAATGTGTTTGTATGTGTATATATGTGTATTAATGTGTATATATGTGTATTAATGTGTTTATATGTGTATTAATGTGTTTATATGTGTATATATGTGTATTAATGTGTTTATATGTGTATATATGTGTATATATGTGTATTAATGTGTTTATATGTGTATATATGTGTATTAATGTGTTTATATGTGTATATATGTGTATTAATGTGTTTGTATGTGTATATATGTGTATTAATGTGTATATATGTGTATTAATGTGTTTATATGTGTATTAATGTGTTTATATGTGTATTAATGTGTTTATATGTGTATATATGTGTATTAATGTGTTTATATGTGTATTAATGTGTTTATATGTGTATATATGTGTATTAATTTGTTTATATGTGTATATATGTGTATTAATGTGTTTATATGTGTATTAATGTGTTTATATGTGTATATATGTGTATTAATGTGTTTATATGTGTATTAATGTGTTTATATGTGTATATATGTGTATTAATATGTTTATATGTGTATATATGCTGGAAAAATGGTGCTGATCGACTTGCTCGTCACAAGGTTGCCAAAAACCTTCAAATTGAAAAAGAGCAATGTGTTTTAATGTGTTTATATGTGTATATATGTGTATTAATTTGTTTATATGTGTATTAATGTGTTTATATGTGTATATATGTGTATTAATGTGTTTATATGTGTATTAATGTGTTTATATGTGTATATATGTGTATTAATGTGTTTATATGTGTATATATGTGTATTAATGTGTTTATATGTGTATATATGTGTATTAATATGTTTATATGTGTATATATGCTGGAAAAATGGTGCTGATCGACTTGCTCGACACAAGGTTGCCAAAAACCTTCAAATTGAAAAAGAGCAATATCTGCGAAGCGCAATAAAATGAAGTATGCCTCTGTGTGTGTGTGTGTGTATATATATATATATATATATATATATATATGTGTGTGTCTGTGTGTATATGTATATCTATGTGTGTGTGTGTGTGTATATATATATATATATATATATATATGTGTGTGTGTGTGTGTGTGTATATATATAATGATTAACAGTGACAGGGAGAAGGCTGAGGTACTAAACAGTTTTTTTTCTAAAGTATAAACAAGAGAGGAACCAATGGGAGATACTTTGAAACAAACTAGAATGCACAAGCCCATACCATTAACTGCATTATCTCTAGAGGATATCAGGAATAAAATGGATAATATTAAGGTAAACAAAACTCCAGGCCCAGATGGAATACACCCAAATATTTTACAGGATTAAGCACTGTTATAGCCATCAGGGCCGTCTTTAACACAGGGCAAAAGGGGCAGCTGCCCAGGGTCCAGTCTTTGTTGAGGGGCCCAAGTCCTAAAAAAAAATAAAAAAAATTTTTTGGGTTCATACCAGACTGCTGATGTGACATGGGGAACACACACAGTCAGTCCTAATACTGTCACAGTCAAAAGTTCTCTGCTTATATATATTTGTGAGAAACTGTGCCAGACCGTGCCGGTATCATGTGACATGCCAAGCTATTGCCATGTGCTGTTTTAGATGTGCACTGTGCAGCACTGAATGCTAAGCCCTAACTCGGTCTCCAGGCATTCCCACTGCATCAGAAAAGGTCCTGCTGGGGTTACCACTATTACCAGGTAACTGCTCTGATGGTGGGGATTGTTTCTGGGTAGGGCTGACTGTAGGCACATACAGCAGAAAGCTGGAGCGGTAGGCACATGAGGATTTGAGCATCTGTGCAGCTGCATACACTGCTCTCTTCAGTCTTGAGGCTGTGTGACTCATTTCACACTGTATCCATGCAGCCTTGGGCAGACAGCATCCAGTCTGCTGGTCCCCTTAGCCCTGCTCTTTCTGCTGTGGCCCTAAGATCAACTAACTGAAGTTTGGCTGATCGGAACAGCCAATAGAATGCGAGCTCAATCTGATTGGCTGATTGGATCAGCCAATCGGATTGAACTTGAATCTGATTGGCTGATTCAATCAGCCAATCAGATTTTTTTAACTTAATTCCGATTGGCTGATAGAATCCTATCAGCCAATCGGAATTCGGCGGACGCCATCTTGGATGACGTCATTTAAAGGTACCTCATTCCAAGTTTAGCAGTCGGCCGGGATGGATGCTCCGCGGCGGCGGAGCGAAGAAAGAAGATTGAAGATGCCGCCGGAAGAATGAAGACTTTGCTGCCGCTTGGAGGAAGACTTCGCCGGAGGAAGAATTCTTCTTTGTCGCTTGGAGGATGACATCGCCGGAGGAAGATTTCTTCTTTGCCGCTTGGAGGACGACATCGCCCGGATCGGATCAGGAGTTCGGCCCGGTGTGGTGAAGACAAGGTAGGGAGATCTTCAGGGGGGTAGTGTTAGGATTTTTTAAGGGGGGTTTGGGTGGGTTTAGAATAGGGGTATGTGGGTGGTGGGTTGTAATGGGGGGGGGGATTGTATTTGTTGAATGCAAAAGAGCTGAATTCTTTGGGGCATGCCCCACAAAAGGCCCTTTTAAGGGCTGGTAAGGTAAAGAGCTTTGAAATTTGTTTAATTTAGAATAGGGCAGGGAATTTTTGTTATTTTGGGGGTTTATTATTTTATTAGGGGGCTTAGAATAGGTGTAATTAGCTTAAAAATCTTGTAATCTTTTTTTTATTTTTTGTAATTTAGTGTTTGTTTTTTTTTGTAATTTAGTTTAGTTAATTTAATTGTATTTTTAGATAGATGTTTGTAGTTTATTAAATTTATTGATAGTGTAGGTGTATTTGTAACTTAGGTTAGGATTTATTTTACAGGTAATTGGGTAATTATTTTAACTAGGTAGATATTAAATAGTTAATAACTATTTAATATCTATTATACCTAGTTAAAATAATTAACTATTTACCTGTAAAATAAATATTAACCCTAACATAGCTATAATGTAATTATTAATTATATTGTAGCTATCTTAGGGTTTATTTTATAGGTAAGTATTTAGATTTAAATAGGAATATTTTAGTTTATAAATTAATTAGATTAATTTAATATAAATTTAGTTAGGGGTGTTAGGGTTAGATAGAGTTAATATAGTTAATATAAATACTATAGTAACTATATTAACTATATTAACCCTAATATAATTAGGGTTAATATAGTTAATATATATAATGTAATAACTATATTAACTATAATATACTTAGGGTTAATATAGATAACATAGCTGGCGGCGGGGTAGGTAGATTAAATTAGGTGTTAATCATTTTTATATAGGTGGCGGCGGTGTAAGGGGTCAGATTACGGGATAGATAAGGTAGATGGCGGCGGTTTTAGGGGCTCACAGTAGGGGGTTAGTTTATGTAGATGGCGGCGGGGTCCGGGAGCGGCGTTTTAGGGGGTAATAACTTTATTAGGGATTTCGGGGGGGGGGGGGATCGCGGTTGACAGGGAGATAGACATTGCGCATGCGTTAGGTGTTAGGTTTATTTTAGCAGATCGCGGTTGACAGGGAGATAGACATTGCGCATGCGTTAGGTGTTAGGTTTATTTTAGCAGCTAGTTTAGGGAGTTACGGGGCTCCAATAGTCAGCGTAAGGCTTCTTACGGCTGCTTTTTGTGGCGAGGTGAAAATGGAGTAAGTTTTCTCCATTTTCGCCACGTAAGTCCTTACGCTGCATATTGGATACCAAACTGCGCGGGTTTGGTATACCTGCCTATGGTCCAAAAAACTGCGGGCGACGGCAGAAATATACGCGCGTAACTTCTAGCTTACGCCGTATATAGGATACCAAATCCGCGCAATTATTGGCGTCGCCGGCTTTTGCGGGCGACGCTTTATATCGGATCGACCCCATGATATTGTGGGCAATTCATAGTCCCACTATCCCTAATATGCTTATATTAGGAGTAGGTACTAAAACGCAACCTATTTAAACGTTACATAGAGTAAGATCATACACTTATTGTGAGCTATCACAGACGGGCTTAGCGCCCTCAGGATTCTGCAATCACAATTAAAGTGATATACACCAACAAATAAGTTGTCTCACATGGTTTAAAAGTTAACTGTATGGTGCTAATAACTAACTCAGTAAATATCTATAGTGTGAATGCAAGTGAATGTTTAGAAGTAACAGCTATAATAATTTATTATGAATGATAAATCACAAACTCCTAGGGGGATCTCCATATAATTGATAATGAGCCTTATATAGTATACACGTGTAACAGCATTTCACACGCTTATTTTAGGAGCAGATACTAACGCAATTCCACTGAAACGCTACCATTAGCAACATAATATACTCTCTGCAGGTTTATCATAGACGGCCCTAGTGCCCGTATAACGTTGCAACTATAATTAAAGCGACATTCACCTATATTTAAGTTGACTCACATGGTACAAATGTTAACCTCATATTATATAATACTACTGTATTTAGTAGCTCTTTAATCGGACAGTCTACTCTAGAATTATTAATGTTTAAAAAGATAGATAATCCCTTTAGTACCAATTCCCTAGTTTTGCATAACCAACGCAGATATATTAAAACAACTTCTTACCTCTGTGATTACCTTGTAGCTAAGCTTCTTGCATTTTAGCCAATCAGTGCTGACTCATAAATAACTCCACAGGAGTGAGCACAATTTTATTTATATGGCCCACATAAACTAGTGCCGGCTTGATGTGAAAAACTGTCAAAATGCCCTGAGAAAAGAGGCAGCCTTCAAGGGCCTACCTAGGTTTAGCTTTTCAACAAAGAATACCAGGAGAACATAGCACATTTAATGATAAAATTACATTAGAAAGTTGTTTAAAATTGCATGCCCTATCTGAATCATGAAAGTTTAATGTTAATTTAACTGTCTCTTTAAAGGGACAAGCAGGTTAAAATGAAATGTTTATTATTCATATAGAATATGCAATTTTGATCAGCTTTCCAATTTACTTCTATTATGAAATTTCCTTCGCTCTCTTGGTATCCTTTGTTGAAGAGTAAAGCTACGTATGCTGGTAGGAACTTGCGTACCCTTGATTTTAGCAGTGTTTGCAATTATGTAAAACATTCCTTTAAACATTGTTGCAAACACTGCTACGAGATGGCTAAGGAGTACACACTAATTTTGATAATAGAGATAATCAATAAAATGTTAATTTTCTTATTGGGCTTTGGTTTACAGACAAGATAATATAAAGAAGGATGTGTGTGTACAGAAAGTGATAACATAAGGATATTATTCCCTGTAAGCTCAACCCATTTTGATGGGTTGTGGTTTCAAATAATAAAACCAGCTATTACAAATACAAAAATTAACCAAAAGGATCCATTTATCATACATTTTATACTCTGCTGCTGGTATGACAAGTCATTAGAGTTAAAACAATTTTACAGTACACTGTGCATTTAAAGGGCTAAGAAATGACGAGTTGTGGAGCACATCTACATATAAACACATGTATAGCTAAAAGATATACAGTTGGTTAGGGACCGGAGCCCCGCTGTAAATTGAAAACCGCCTTAAAGGGAAACAAGGCAGTTTTAGCTTTCTTTTCACTTGCCAGTGTGTTCAAAAACTTTAAAACATGTTTGAACTAACTTTTATTAGGGGTGCAATAGTGCTACGTTTAGTTTAACACTAGCTCAGCACAGTATTTAATTAGTATTCAATAAATACTGTACCTGTAAAATAGTGACAATTACTGTAGTAAAATTTGCCAGACTATAGCACTGAGTCACAGATTGCACTGTAATGATGTAAACAGAGTGAACTGCGCATAACAAAATGGTGCCAGTTACTTTTCTAGCAATCTCACAAAGATTACAGCACTGTTTGAAAATCCTTGGAGGTTGAACTTCAGCTCCACAGAGCGCTGTATTAGCGAAGCGCTGTAAAGTGAAGCTCTGTAAAGTGAAGTATACCTGTGTATATATATATATATATATATTTATTATTTCTTTCTTTTTTTAAAGTTTACAATGTTTCACTGCATCACCATCCTGCAATTTCACAAACTATTTTACTTTTCTCCATTCAGTCAGGACCGAAACCACAGTGTTTTTTGCATGACGAAGCAAAGCCCCAGCTGTGAGACAACAAAGGGGAGGATCAATATTTCTAAAGACCTACATATGCTGCTGAACAAGTAAGATCAGTCAATATTTTATGCAAATAATTAAAAAAATAAACATGAGTAAGCTTGAAAAAATGGATTTATATGTGTGTTTATTAAAGGAACAGCAATGGATTTGAATAAGATTGATGTGAAAAGTTATCTGTAACATTCTAGTAGGTCTTTGAGTAGTATTTACAAACTAAAAGATAACGCTGATTTATTACTTTTTTTCCTTTGTTTTTCATCATGTTACAATGATAATAAAATGGCTATTGGGTCTTATAAGACCATGATACTAAGCTATTCTTTAATGGGTTATCATGCAGCCTTTTAGAATAATGTTGCAAAAGTACTCCAGTGTTTCACCTGCCTGCCTAGTTAACCAAACTTCCTTATTCCTTAAAGGGACAGGAAACCCCAATTTTTTCTTTTACGATTTGGACAGAACATACAATTTTAAACAACTTTTCAGTTTACTTCTATTATCAAATTTGCTTCATCCTCTTGGTATTCTTTGTTTAAGGAGCAACAATGTACTACTGGGAGCCAGCTTAACAGATAAGGTGAGACAATGACAAGAGGAATAAATGTGCAGCCACCAATCATCATCTGCCTCCTAGTAGTGCAATGTTGCTGCTGAGCTTACACAGGTGTGCTCTTCAAAAAAGGATATAATCAGAAATAAGTCAATTAGATCATAGAAGTAAATTGGAAAATTATTTAATATTGCATGCTCTATCTGAATCATTTAATGTTGACTTTAATGTCCCTTTAAAGGGACAGACAAGTTAAAATGAAATGTTTATTATTCATATAGAGCATGCAATTTTGATCAGCTTTCCAGTTTACTTCTATTACCAAGTTTGCTTCACTCTCTTGGTATCCTTTGTTGAAAAGTAAAGCTGCGGATGCTGGTAGGAACTTGCGTGCCCTTGACTTTAGCTTTCTATGGCAGAAGTGTTTGCAACTATGTAAAACATTACTATAAACATTGTTGCAAACACTGCTACAAGATGACTAAGGAGTACTCACTCTCCTGAGCTCACCTAGGATTACAAAGAATATCAAAAGAAATAAGCAAAAAAAATAAAATAAAATAAAAAGTAACATGGAAAGTTGTTTAAATTTTTTACGCTCTATCCAATGCTTTTACGTTTCGATTTTTAATTTACTGTCCCTTCAAAAATACTGAGTGTGTCTGTAAAATACTGGTTAGGTGGCAACCTCAGACAGAAGACCTGGTTGATGTTTCTACCTTGTGTGAGAAAGCCAGACAGCTATGGAAGCCGGCTGATATTGGATAGATAAGAAATCACTTTACAGGGCCAGTAGAAGATTAAAATATGAGATAAGAATGAACTTTAAAAAAAACTGACTTCTAGACTTTTTCCATAAATCCTTTAATATTTTTGTTTCACTTCAAATATTTAGCTGTTCTTTGTTTTAATCCTTAAGTTGGCAATGTTTAAATAGTTTAACAGCACCTCCAATAGCAAATAAATAAATGAAAGGTGTTAGACCGTTGGTTGCTTGCAAATGGAATATAATACATGCCCTGCTGATGTATGTTCTTGATATTTGTGAGTGATGTGAACAGGGTTATGAAATACTTCATAATTATTTGTTGTGTTGTTATATTGACCTTCAGATTGCAGAAGAATAGAATGGAATGCAGGGTCTGTCTTTAAATCACCCGTTGTTTGCTTTGTGCCTGTGTACCTAAAGCTGGCTAAACTCATGTTTGTGTGCTGGTGTTAATCCTTTGAGAGTATTGCGTGCCAAGATAACAGGTACGCGTTAAAAAACATAATCAATAAATTACTCTTTAAAGGGATATTGTACACTAGATTTTTCTTTGCATAAATGTTTTGTAGATGATCCATTTATATAACCCATCTGGGAGTGTTTTTGTAACAATGTTTAGTTTTGCTTATTTGTAAATAACATTGCTCTGATTTTCAGACTCCTAACCAAGCCCCACAGTTTTAAGAGAATACCGAGGTATACCTACTCCAGCTTGCTCCTGTTTGTGTAAAGGGTCTTTTCATATGCAGAGGAAGGTTGGGGGGAGTGACTTATTTACCACTTGCAGTGGGTGTTCCAGTAACCTTTTAATCAGAGCTAAACTGGAAGCTTCTAAGTAAGGTTTTTTTTTTTTTTTTTTTTTTGCTGTAACTATTTAATGAAACAAAAAATGTTACATCTGAAAGTATTTTAATGGAAACAACATACTCAAAGTTTTAATTTGCATATTTGTTAAAATAATATATTTTTTTCTTAATATAATGACAATACAAGAATATCATGGCCCATTCAGACATAAAAATAATCTAAGATAGCAATATTTTGGATTTTTTATTTATTAAATTGATGTTTGACATCAGAATACTGAACACCTTCACGTAGACAGGATTAACCAGATAAATGGAAATACACGACTTTGAAAAGTCAGAAAAAGGAACAAATGGTTTATGCTTATTTTAAATTTCCAAAAACTAACTACAGTTAATATTACGTTTAAAATATTTAAACATTTATAGATTGCTATTTTCCCATTTTGTGCAAACTGCTAAAATAAAAAAAGGCTGTGAGGCAAATCTCAAAAAATATTACGTAACAAATGTGGTTTAAGATGAATCCAACAACAGTTTCCCAAAATTATAGTTAATTTAAAACAAAAAACAAACATACCAGTGAAAGAATTAAAATAATAGATAGGAGGAACTTGTTTTACATCGCAAGACAGACAAATTGTGTTTCTTGCAATTTTTTATTACCCATCTTCTGGGCAGCAATGATTTTTTTTTCCTTCTTAAAAATGAATACCATTATTTAACGTTAATAAAAATATGGTATAACAAAAATGTTAGTTTCTGCACAAACAGAACAAAGCAAGTTTTAGGAGCGAATAGCCAGACTGCTCGTACATTAATTGATCTTCAGCAATTAACAATCTGCTTTATGCTATGAAGTGGAACAAAGTAAGAATTTTTCACAAAATGCTTAAAGGGACAGTCAACACCAGAATTTTTGTTGTTTAAAAAGAAAGATAATCCCTTTATTACCCATTTCCCAATTTTGCATAACCAACACAGTTATAATAATATACTTTTTACCTCTGTGATTATCTTGTATCTAAGCTTCTGCAAACTGCCCCCTTGTTTCAGTTCTTTTGACAGACTTGCAGTTTAGCCAATCAGTGCTCAGTCCTAGGTCACTTTACGTGCATGAGCTCAATGTTATCTATATGAAACATGTGAACTAATGCACTCTCTAGTGGTCAAAATGTATTCAGATTAGAGGCAGTCTTCAAGGTATAAGAAATTTGCATATGAACCTCCTAGTTTTAGCTTTCAACTAAGAAAACCAAGAGAACAAAGCAAAATTGGTGATAAAAGTAAATTCGGAAGTTGTTTAAAATTGCATGCCCTATTTAAATCATGAAAGTTTTTTTTGGACTTGACTGTCCCTTTAAAAGCAAAGAGTCAAATACAGCTGGGCAATTTTTTTTATGCCTTCACAGACACTGATGAACGTAATAAGCACCATAAGCAGATCACTTGACATAGACCAATGTTTGTGCAACTGCAGAAATACTTCTTTAAAAAGTAAAATTTTACTCAAAAAAAGCTCTCTAAGAAAACTAAGCAGTTCTGCATTTTTAACTAAATCTAAGCGCTGCAAAATTAGTTTTTACTTATTTGTTATCTGTGTGCACAGTGCGTACAGCCAGCATGAGCAAAGGACGAGATCCTCCAAACAAAGGGACAATAGTAATGGTAAAAATATATTTCATACTGTTGTTGCTTAGGCCAAAAATGTAGCACTATTATATATTCCTTTAGATAACTAAGCAAAATGTATTTTTTAAATACAAAATGAAAATGAAAATAAAACAGTAACAATGCACTGTTCTATAAAGTCAGTTCTCCCACTAAATGGCACTTTTAGATGAGCTGTTAAAGAATTTGTTACCCCTTAAACTCAACATTTCATTACATGATATTTAAAATCAGCAGAATAATAACGAGTGACAAAATGCAAAAGAATGGTCAAAATTCTTTGCTATGAAGATTTTCAGATGTGCGTCTTCAGCGAAAATGTGAATTAGTGGTTTTGCGAATATAAAGTGCAAGTGCTTCACATCTGCAGAGGGGTACGGTATAACCACTTGTCTTTATCAGCTGCTAGTTTCATGCAAGCAAACAGGTCACAGACGCTGGATAGGCCAGAGCGTTCATGTGCTTTTTTACACAACAGCCATTTATCCTCCACTGCAGACTGTTCTGTCTTTTCCAAATTATCTGTGTTCTTGGATGACAACACCCAGCTGTCCGGCTTCAGAGGCAAATTAAATGGGGACAGGCTTTCTGCAGTCATCAGGTTCCATTTGCTTTCTGTAATTTGGCCTTCTCTTCTGTTCTATTTGGCTGGGACACCCATGTAGATAAAGGAGACTCAAGTAAAGCTTTGAAATGCCTAAGGCAGTATTGAAGATTAACTATTAATTTTGGAATATAATATTTATATTAATAATAATTATTATTATTATTATTTATGAAAGAATTTGCTTGTGAGAAAGACAGCTTAATATAACAACTTTTATTAGTCACAGCACCCAAAATCTTAGATCACACGATATAATATTCTATGCTTCTTTATATGGTACCATTAATATGAGTTACATTAAATACATTACATAAAACACATTGGCATAACTGCATACAATTTCTTACATCAAATGCAAACAGACACAAAAACAACCGTATAGCTATAAAGTAAATAAGTGCATAATATAATTACCTCTGGGCCCAGTAAGAGGTTGTCTCCTTCCTTTCCTTTTCGTCTATCTACTACTCTCTCTTCTCCCTATACCTTATATACCTATAATGACAGGCCTCTTCAGCTAATACAACCCAAAAATGGATAATGGTGGATGCTTTGAGTTGGCTAAGAGTGTGATTGGTTCATAAGAGCTGAATGTATATGTTTAAAGTAATTTGTATCTCTGCACTTTACCTATTCCTCTATGCTATTTCTAACTTTTGGACAGCTGCGCACATGGCTTCTGGACTTTTTCACTAAACTATTTTAACTAAAGGAATGTATTGCCCTATCTCTGTACATAAACAGGTGTGTCCTTGAGAGACTTTCAGCAAGCTGGACATCAAGTAGTTACATCACACACACATACACACATATATATATATATATATATATATATATATATATACACTCACAAATACATATATAAAATTCGATCATATTTAGCAAATTACTCATACTGTAACAGTCCCCCCCTTGTGGCCGTGACAAAATTTTTGGATTGGCCATACATTATGAGAGTAATTGTTTGTATCTTATCTGTTAACATCCTAAATTATTATTTATTTATGAGTTTCACTATCTAAATTATTAAAAGAAAATTACAAAACTAACAATGATCTATTATATATATATATATATATATATATATATATATATATATATATATATATATAAACCAATGGTAATGTGTTCATGTGAGGTGAAGCAATAATTTAGCATAGAAACTGGACCCATATAGGCCTCTTTCTCATGTTTGGCAAAAACACTTTAGCTTCTGTAATACTTATTCTCATAAGTCATTGACCATGGCACCTGGAAAATGGTAATGTTCTTTTCTTCCTTTTCTTTTTCCAAGGCTTTCCTTCTTGATGATGTCTGTAATCACCCATGTCACAGAGGCTCTTTCTCACTGTTGGCAGCAACAAATAAACTTCTGTAACCCTTATTTTCCCATTTAAAGGGACAGTCTAGGCCAAAATAAACTTTCATGATTCAGATAGAGCATGTAATTTTAAACAATTTTCCAATTTACTTTTATCACCAATTTTGCGTTGTTCTCTTGGTATTCTTAGTTGAAAGCTTAACCTAGGAGGTTCATATGCTAATTTCTTAGACCTTGAAGCCCACCTCTTTCAGATTGCATTTTAACAGTTTTTCACCACTGGAGGGTGTTAGTTCACATATTTCATATAGATAACACTGTGCTCGTGCATGTGAAGTAATCTGGGAGCAGGCACTGATTGGCTAGACTGCAAGTCTGTCAAAAGAACTGAAAAAAGGGGCAGTTTGCAGAGGCTTAGATACAAGATAATCACAGAGGTTAAAAGTATATTATTATAACTGTGTTGGTTATGCAAAACTGGGAAATGGGTAATAAAGGGATTATCTATCTTTTAAAACAATAAAAATTCTGGTGTAGACTGTCCCTTTAATAAAGCATAAAGTGGGAATGTCCTTTTACTTTTCAGAAAGCTTTTCTCCTTAATGACTTCCGTAGTTTCACAGAGGCTCTTGTTGATGCAGCAATTATATTGGAAACTTCTCTCACCTACAGTTGGTCTGGGCTTTTCTTCTAAGTCTTTTCCCAGCTAATATGCTTCCCTCTTGTGCAGATGGTGAGGACTTTGATTTGCAGGCAGCATCCTTTTGAAACACTCTCTTACTTTTGGCATTGCAGTCATCTTTTTGGAGTAGCTTATTACTTGTTGCTGGCAGTAGACTTCTCTCTGGTCTGTGGTTTCTTGTTGCCACTACTGGCAGTACACTACTCTCTTATATGGAGCTGGTCTGTGCATTTCTTGTTGTCGCTGCTGGCAGTACACTTCTCTCTGGTCTGGAGCTGGTCTGTGGGTTTCTTGTTGTCACCAGTTTGAAGGCTGATGGATGAGCATCTACTGTCATAATAGTGGAAAACTTGTGAGAAATATTTTTCTTTATCAGCAAAAGATTGAGGATTATATTTGAATGTGGTGTCAGAGTCTATGTGGCCAATGTTAGGGTAGAAAAAAAAAACCTATATTTATCTCCTGAGAATTTCCTAGTCACATTCACCTCATTCCTAATTTAGGATTGAACAGAACACCATTTGGTACTCAGGGCCGGCGCTTGTGTAAGGCAAACTAAGCAGCCGCCTTAGGGCGCCTCCAGTAGAGGGCGCCAGATCTGCCTAGCTGCCGACATTTTCAAAGCATCATATTGAAAAATTATTTGTGCGCACCGCGGCACACTAACTTTGTCAGACTCAGAGATCACAAACACTTCCAGTTCCTAACTGTACACTTGCAAACCTAGGTAGCTAATTATTTTGCAGCATTTTTGCTTATAATATGTATGTATAAATAAGCTATTGGGCAGCAGGCATGCAGCACGGGCAGCGCAGTAGGGGAGGGCGCACTGTGAACTGTCTGAAGGCAGCTGAGCTTACTTGCGCATCGGCAGCGCGTAATCCGCGTATCTCAGAGTCCTAGACTGACTGAGAGAATGTGCATGCACAGACAGTCACGGATGTCTTCTTAATCATTGTGTGTGTGTAGAGTAAATTCAGTGTATCCTGGAGGGAGGGCTAGGCAGCGTGTGTTTAGTGTTGGCCTTACTATCCAGTATTCATTGAAGGCAGTCTGGGTGTATTGTAGAATTAATTATTGTGGGTGTTTGCTCATTCAAATAATCACTACCACAATATTATATATATATATATATATATATATATATATATATATATATATATATATATATATATATATATTGTGTATGTGTGTGTGTTTGTATATATACATATATATACAGTTATAGTGTGTGTGTATGTATATATATATATATATATATATAATTGTTATACAGCGCTTCCACAATTTGATTTGTTATGTGGCATAACCATTGTTTGATTTGCTTTGCGGTGCTATCGCTGTGTGATTTGTTATTTGGCGTATCCACTGTTAGAATTATTATGCAGTTTGATTTGCTTTGCTGCGCTACCACTGTTTGAAAAAAAAAAATGGTCTGGCTCCTAAGCTTACATTCCTACTTTCTTCTGTTATGTGTGATCAGTCCACGGGTCATCATTACTTCTGGGATATAACTCCTCCCCAACAGGAAATGCAAGAGGATTCACCCAGCAGAGCTGCATATAGCTCCTCCCCTCTACGTCAGTCCCAGTCATTCTCTTGCACCCAACGACTAGATAGGATGTGTGAGAGGACTATGGTGATTATTCTTAGTTTTTATGACTTCAATCAAAAGTTTGTTATTTTAAAATAGCACCGGAGCGTGTTATTACTTTTCTGGCAGAGTTTGAGGAAGAATCTGTCAGAGTTTTTTACTATGATTTTAACCGGAGTAGTTAAGATCATATTGCTGTTCTCGGCCATCTGAGGGAGGTAAAGGCTTCAGATCAGGGGACAGCGGGCAGATGAATCTGCATTGAGGTATGTAGCAGTTTTTATTTTCTGAATGGAATTGATGAGAAAATCCTGCCATACCGTTAAAATGACATGTATGTATACACTTCAGTATTCTGGGGATGGTATTTCACCGGAACTACTCTGTTAAAGGTCACTAATCCTTTTTAATAACTATTTATCATGTTAAACGTTTTTGCTGGAATGTAGAATCGTTTACATTGCTGAGGTACTGTGTGAATAAATATTTGGGCATTATTTTCCACTTGGCAGTTTTTTTTTTTGCTTTAATTGTGACAGTTTCGTTTCTCTTCACTGCTGTGTGGGAGAGGGAGGGGCCGTTTTTGGCGCTCTTTGCTACGCATCAAAAAATACCAGTCAGTTACTTTTATTTTTCCTGCATGATCCGGTTCATCTCTGATAGATCTCAGGGGTCTTCAAACTTCTTTGAAGGGAGGTAAATTCTCTCAGCAGAGCTGTGAGAATTCTTATAGTGACTGTGAATAAAAACGTTGCTTTGTATTTTTTATGTCAAATTTAATTATTGTTATTTTACTAATGGGAACAAACCTTTGCTAAAAGTTTTGTTATTTTAAAGTTTGATGCTATAACTGTTTTTCAGTTCATTATTTCAACTGTCATTTAATCGTTAGTACCTCTTTGAGGCACAGTACGTTTTTTTGCTAAAAAAGATTATAACCAAGTTGTAAGTTTTTTTGCTAGTGTGTTAAACATGTCTGACTCAGAGGAAGATATCTGTGTCATTTGTTCCAATGCCAAGGTGGAGCCCAATAGAAATTTATGTACTAACTGTATTGATGCTACTTTAAATAAAAGTCAATCTGTACAATGTGAACAAATTTCACCAAACAGCGAGGGGAGAGTTATGCCGACTAACTCGCCTCACGCGGCAGTACCTGCATCTCCCGCCCGGGAGGTGCGTGATATTTTGGCGCCTAGTACATCTGGGCGGCCATTACAGATAACATTACAAGATATGGCTACTGTTATGACTGAAGTTTTGTCTAAATTACCAGAACTAAGAGGCAAGCGTGATCACTCTGGGGTGAGAACAGAGTGCGCTGACAATGCTAGGGCCATGTCTGATACTGCGTCACAGCTCGCAGAGCATGAGGACGGAGAGCTTCATTCTGTGGGTGACGGTTCTGATCCAAACAGATTGGACTCAGATATTTCAAATTTTAAATTTAAATTGGAGAACCTCCGTGTATTACTAGGGGAGGTCTTAGCAGCTCTCAACGATTGTAACACCGTTGCAATACCAGAGAAACTGTGTAGGTTGGATAAATACTTTGCGGTACCGGCGAGTACTGACGTTTTTCCTATACCTAAGAGACTAACTGAAATTGTTACTAAGGAGTGGGATAGACCCGGTGTGCCGTTCTCACCCCCTCCAATATTTAGAAAGATGTTTCCAATAGACGCCACCACTCGGGACTTATGGCAAACGGTCCCCAAGGTGGAGGGAGCAGTTTCTACTTTAGCTAAGCGTACCACTATCCCGGTGGAGGATAGCTGTGCTTTCTCAGATCCAATGGATAAAAAATTAGAGGGTTACCTTAAGAAAATGTTTGTTCAACAAGGTTTTATATTACAACCCCTTGCATGTATCGCGCCGATTACGGCTGCGGCAGCATTTTGGATTGAGTCGCTTGAAGAGAACCTTAGTTCATCTACGCTAGACGACATTACGGACAGGCTTAGAGTCCTTAAACTAGCTAATTCCTTCATTTCGGAGGCCGTAGTACATTTAACCAAACTTACGGCTAAGAACTCAGGATTCGCCATACAGGCACGTAGGGCGCTGTGGCTAAAATCCTGGTCAGCTGATGTTACTTCTAAGTCCAAATTACTTAATATACCTTTCAAGGGGCAGTCTTTATTTGGGCCCGGTTTGAAAGAGATTATCGCTGACATTACAGGAGGTAAGGGCCACGCCCTACCTCAAGACAAAGCCAAAGCTAAGGCTAGACAGTCTAATTTTCGTCCCTTTCGGAACTTCAAAACAGGAGCAGCATCAACCTCCACTGCACCAAAACAGGAAGGAGCTGTTGCTCGTTACAGGCAAGGCTGGAAGCCTAACCAGTCCTGGAACAAGAGCAAGCAGGCCAGGAAACCTGCTGCTGCCCCAAAGACAGCATGAACCGAGAGCCCCCGATCCGGGACCGGATCTAGTGGGGGGCAGACTCTCTCTCTTCGCCCAGGCCTGGGCAAGAGATGTTCAGGATCCCTGGGCACTAGAGATCATATCTCAGGGATACCTTCTAGACTTCAAATTATCTCCCCCAAGAGGGAGATTTCATCTGTCAAGGTTGTCAACAAACCAGATAAAGAAAGAAGCGTTTCTACGCTGCTTACAAGATCTGTTAATAATGGGAGTGATCCATCCGGTTCCGCGGTCGGAACAAGGACAAGGGTTCTACTCAAACCTGTTTGTGGTTCCCAAAAAAGAGGGAACTTTCAGGCCAATCTTAGATTTAAAGATTCTAAACAAATTCCTAAGAGTTCCATCGTTCAAAATGGAAACTATTCGGACAATCTTACCCATGATCCAAGAGGGTCAGTACATGACCACAGTGGACTTAAAGGATGCTTACCTTCACATACCGATCCACAAAGATCATCACCGGTATCTAAGGTTTGCCTTCTTAGACAGGCACTACCAGTTTGTAGCTCTTCCATTCGGATTGGCTACGGCTCCAAGAATCTTCACAAAGGTTCTGGGTGCCCTTCTGGCGGTACTAAGACCGCGAGGGATTTCGGTAGCTCCATACCTAGACGACATTCTAATACAAGCTTCAAGCTTTCAAACTGCCAAGTCTCATACAGAGTTAGTTCTGGCATTTCTAAGGTCGCATGGATGGAAAGTGAACGAAAAGAAGAGTTCTCTTTTTCCTCTCACAAGAGTTCCATTCTTGGGGACTCTTATAGATTCTGTAGAAATGAAGATTTACCTGACAGAGGACAGGTTAACAAAGCTTCAAAATGCATGCCGTGTCCTTCATTCCATTCAACACCCGTCAGTAGCTCAATGCATGGAGGTGATCGGCTTAATGGTAGCGGCAATGGACATAGTACCTTTTGCACGCCTACACCTCAGACCTCTGCAATTATGCATGCTAAGTCAGTGGAATGGGGATTACTCAGATTTGTCCCCTACTCTGAATCTGAATCAAGAGACCAGAAATTCTCTTCTATGGTGGCTTCATCGGCCACACCTGTCCAGGGGGATGCCATTCAGCAGGCCAGACTGGACAATTGTAACAACAGACGCCAGCCTACTAGGTTGGGGCGCTGTCTGGAATTCTCTGAAGGCTCAGGGACTATGGAATCAGGAGGAGAGTCTCCTTCCAATAAACATTCTGGAATTGAGAGCAGTTCTCAATGCCCTTCTAGCTTGGCCCCAATTAACAACTCGGGGGTTCATCAGGTTTCAGTCGGACAACATCACGACTGTAGCTTACATCAACCATCAGGGAGGGACAAGAAGCTCCCTAGCAATGGTGGAAGTATCAAAGATAATTCGCTGGGCAGAGTCTCACTCTTGCCACCTGTCAGCAATCCACATCCCGGGAGTGGAGAACTGGGAGGCGGATTTCTTGAGTCGTCAGACTTTTCATCCGGGGGAGTGGGAACTTCATCCGGAGGTCTTTGCCCAAATACTTCGACGTTGGGGCAAACCAGAGATAGATCTCATGGCGTCTCGCCAGAACGCCAAACTTCCTCGCTACGGGTCCAGATCCAGGGATCCGGGAGCGGTTCTGATAGATGCTTTGACAGCACCTTGGAACTTCGGGATGGCTTATGTGTTTCCACCCTTTCCGCTGCTTCCTCGATTGATTGCCAAAATCAAGCAGGAGAGAGCATCAGTGATTCTAATAGCGCCTGCATGGCCACGCAGGACTTGGTATGCAGATCTAGTGGACATGTCATCCTGTCCGCCTTGGTCTCTACCTCTAGGACAGGACCTTCTGATACAGGGTCCATTCAAACATCAAAATCTAACTTCTCTGAAGCTGACTGCTTGGAAATTGAACGTTTGATTTTATCAAAACGTGGTTTTTCTGAGTCGGTTATTGATACCCTGATACAGGCTAGGAAGCCTGTTACCAGAAAGATTTACCATAAAATATGGCGTAAATACCTATACTGGTGCGAATCCAAACATTACTCATGGAGTAAGGTTAGGATCTCTAGGATATTGTCCTTTCTACAAGAAGGGTTAGAAAAGGGTTTATCAGCTAGTTCATTAAAGGGACAGATTTCAGCTCTGTCCATCTTGTTACACAGGCGTCTGTCAGAAAATCCAGACGTCCAGGCTTTTTGTCAGGCTTTAGCTAGGATCAAGCCTGTGTTTAAAGCTGTTGCTCCGCCATGGAGTTTAAACTTAGTTCTTAACGTTTTACAGGGTGTTCCATTTGAACCCCTTCATTCCATTGATATAAAATTGTTATCTTGGAAAGTTCTGTTTTTAATGGCTAGTTCCTCGGCTCGAAGAGTCTCTGAGTTATCAGCCTTACATTGTGATTCTCCTTATCTGATTTTTCACTCAGACAAGGTAGTTCTGCGTACTAAACCTGGGTTCTTACCTAAGGTGGTCACTAACAGGAATATCAATCAAGAGATTGTTGTTCCATCCTTGCGTCCAAATCCTTCTTCAAAGAAGGAACGTCTTCTACACAATCTGGATGTAGTTCGTGCCCTCAAGTTCTACTTGCAGGTAACTAAAGATTTTCGCCAAACTTCTTCCCTGTTTGTCGTTTATTCTGGACAGAGGAGAGGTCAAAAAGCTTCTGCTACCTCTCTCTCTTTTTGGCTTCGTAGCATAATACGTTTAGCCTATGAGACTGCTGGTCAGCAGCCTCCTGAAAGAATTACAGCTCACTCCACTAGAGCTGTGGCTTCCACTTGGGCCTTTAAGAATGAGGCCTCTGTTGAACAGATTTGCAAGGCTGCAACTTGGTCTTCGCTTCATACTTTTTCCAAATTTTACAAATTTGACACTTTTGCTTCTTCGGAGGCTATTTTTGGGAGAAAGGTTCTTCAGGCAGTGGTTCCTTCTATATAATGAGCCTGCCTATCCCTCCCGTCATCCGTGTACTTTTGCTTTGGTATTGGTATCCCAGAAGTAATGATGACCCGTGGACTGATCACACATAACAGAAGAAAACATAATTTATGCTTACCTGATAAATTCCTTTCTTCTGTTGTGTGATCAGTCCACGGCCCGCCCTGTTTTAAGGCAGGTAAATATCTTTTAAATTATACTCCAGTCACCACTTCACCCTTGGTTACTCCTTTCTCGTTGATTCTTGGTCGAATGACTGGGACTGACGTAGAGGGGAGGAGCTATATGCAGCTCTGCTGGGTGAATCCTCTTGCATTTCCTGTTGGGGAGGAGTTATATCCCAGAAGTAATGATGACCCGTGGACTGATCACACAACAGAAGAAAGGAATTTATCAGGTAAGCATAAATTATGTTTTTTAAATACAGATAGCAAGAGAAGAAAACAAAATTGATAATAGAAGTAAATGATAAATTTGCTTAAAATTGCATGCTTTGTCTAAATCATGAAAGTAAAAAATTGTTTCATATACCTTTAACTAGCAATGGGGATAGTATGTATGGGGGGGGAGCGGCAAAATGCATCCTCGCCTGTGTGGCGAAAAATCCTAGCACCGGCCCTGTTGGTACTCTACAGAAACTGTATAAATCAAACACATACAGTCATGCATATATCCTGTACCTAAATAGACACCAGTTAATAATTACAATAGAGGCTATTTAATACCTACACTAATATCCCTACATCTACATACTGTATATCTTATTTTTCTAAAGTGGGAATTATTGCATCTTTAACACTGACTGATTTCCATTACATATGATTGCCATATATATTCAACAGTTACTGAGAAATACCAGGTAAATAGCTTAACATAATATTTAACAGGACTGTAGCAATGATGATTTAAAAGGATACCCCTCTTGAATTAAATAAGCAAGAAATAATTACCAATTTTAAAACTATGTTGTTTAATTATTTTATCTTAAGACCTAGAAATTCTAAAGATAAAATAATAATCTGCAAATTCAGACAAACTATAGGGTATATCATTCTGCTTAGTTTACCTGAGTCCTGTTAGCACCTATTGTGATTTTACATGGAATAGTATGATGAATAATGAAAACCTGCAGGGGTATACTATGGTACCATATACATTTTGTAAAAATATATATTTACATATAGGAACAGTAGTTTAATCATCATAGATGTGTGAGAGTTTTCAGTAAATGCTGGAACAAGGATTAATTGACTCATTGTAAAGGTACTTGTTAGTAACCTTTATATAGTTATGTTCTATTACAAACTAAATTATAGCAATCCGCTTTAGTTCTGTTATTTTAAGATGGAGATTCTCTAGATGCAATTGTGCCTCTGGTATCTGATGTCAGTCATGGCTCTGCTTTTTGCTTTTGGTATCAATCATTCCTTTTTTGTAATACCCGTTAAACAAAAATATAAAATGTAAATCTACATATAATATATACATTAAACTAACTTGGGGTTTGGTCTGTCCTGAATCTGTCTTACAGAATATAATGGTGTTTGAATGGCATACGTTTTTCAATACTCAATTCAGGTACAGACTATTTTGTTGTTAACGTTTAGCAAATAAGGGTGCCCAAATGGGAACACTCTGTTTCAAGTAAGTGACCCTCCCCCCCCATGGGCACGATTGTTGCTTAAAACAATTTTCTTTAAAGAAATGGGGATAGCTAAATATGTTTGGGACCAAATGGTATATTACTATCAGGAATGACACCAATATCAATGCACTCACCGTAGTTGAAGGCATACTTCCTATTTCTTTTATGTCCATAGATGAGTGTTTTTCAGTGCCTTTGGTGCTGTTTCATTCCATTTCCTGAGTGTTTTTCGTGTGGAGCCTGAAACATACTTTCTAGGGAAGACAGCTTAAGGAGAATGATCTTATATTCTGCATTTAATTCTGGGTGACCATGTGATACATCCAAGCACCAAGTGTATTTTTGTTTATCCAAAGAATGTAGAAAAATACATTCACAGTGTGCATAGTCTTTACACAGCATCAGTGTAAAACCATTGACTGTGTCCATTAGGTTTACCCATTTGTTGCTCTGTAAATCATTTTTTAAAGCATTTAGCTCTAGAGGATTTGACATTTCTACGCCTTTTTCTGGTGGATTATTTGCATTTTTTGAAATTTGCAGAATTGTTGGTTGTTTTAGGGGATTGTGTGTCAAAGGTTTGAAAATTAGTCAGGAATGCTGTTAGATGTCTCACACTTATATTTTCTAACTGTGTATTCTGACCACCAGTAGGAGGACACACAGATATTACAACAGCAGGGGATTTATTTATGTTTTTAAATTCTCCATTGCCACTATATACTGTATCCATAATAATGGAACAGTCCCCTGTGAGTTTGCTATTAGCTTTACTTGTGGCCAGAGGTAAATCATAGCTGAATTGGCTAGATGAAATGCATTCCCCACCACTCCTTACTGTATCATTATTGTCTGTTAAACATGCAACTGTGAAGGTGGAGGAATCATCATTATTTTTAGCACAAATAACTGAAGTGCTTTGCTGCAGCACATTAAAGCACTTGGAATTTTCAGCAGAATTCCCCAATTTAATATTTTCCAATTTATTTTGTACCACAGAATATGCATTACATATGTGATCCTTTTCTTTTTCTGTTTTAAATCATTTTTCTTTGCAAATCTCTAATTCTTTTTCTGCATTTAAGCAGTTTTTTTATCACTCTCCTGTTTGGATTTGTTAATTTCACAATTGAGGGATGTTAGAGATTGCACTTGAATTTCTAATTTGTCAATCTCTTTTTCTTTTTTGTTTATTATATTTTTGGAACTTTGCAGTTCATTTTTCAATGTTTCTATTTTGGCATTCATTGCCAAGCATGTTGCAAAGATACTTACAACTGCTTTTCCTTTTGTCTTTTTGGACTTTTGTGAGATATTAATCTCTTTTTCAAATACATCCTGGACATATTTCCAGGGATTCTCTTTGTCATAAACATCACAAGCATAATCATTACTTTTATGGCTTGTGATGTATGTAGCTACAAAGCTTTCCAAAGCAGATAATGTAGCCATCTTGAGAAAAAAAAACTTAAAATAAAATTAATTGATTCCCTTTTTCTTTATGTTTGTATATCCTCCCCAGTAAGTTGGCCGGCACTTACAGGTTCTTCTAATATACTTATATGCTTTAAAATATTATTTGGGAAATTTTACTTTTCAGTGTAGATCCTCTCCCTTATGTTCACTAGTCGTAAGGGTTACTCTAATCATACACTTTTTAAACAAAGAACTATATCGTGATTTTGTTAGCGTGGGGTAGGTTTTAAATCCTTTCCATCACCAAATATCCTATCCCGTTAGGTTTTCTTCCTTACCGAGATAGGCGTTGTTCAAAATTATGCTTAATTTCTCACAGACAAAATTATTTATTAGAACAGTTTCAAAACAGCAAATCACATAATATACAATACTTTAGGCATATATATTAATGCAATAGTAATTGTTTTATTTCAAGGTGACAATTTAGCTTATGTCCACAAGATTTTAACTATTTATTTACATAGCTTCCTGTGGCTCATTGGAAAAATTAACAATTCAATACTAATTAATCCAGAAGTAGATACTTACAGTACATGACCATGCATGATATAACTATATAAATTCTGGCTTATTGTTTTAATTAGAGGGGCCACAATACAATATTTCTATAGTATGGGACTAGATATTTCTATATCAAAACAACGTGCAGCTTACACGTAAAATGACTAGAATTTTATTCCACACAAATGTGTGACTATTGCATAAACATATATAAATGTATATTTAAACCCAAATAAATATTGTATTAAAATAAATATTATAACCAAATTTAATCTGTGAGGATTCTTTGAATAGAAGTAATCGTTCCAAAAAGATATAACTTACTATTAGAACAATAAGCAGAATATTCTATGATTCTGTTATTGTTGATGACTGAAAACAGCCCAAAACATCTAAAAGCCTCATCATATGTAAAAAAAAACATACATGCCGGATCTTATACCTTAATGGACACGACAAGTTCTAATACCCGAGCGGTCGCCAATTATTGAAGATTAATTAATAATTTTGGAATATAATATTTATATTAATAATAATAATAATTATTATTATTTATGAAAGAATTTGCTTGTGAGAAAGACAGCTTAATATAACAACTTTTATTAGTCACAGCACCCAAAATCTTAGATCATACGATATAATATTCTATGCTTCTTTGTATGGTACCATTAATATGAGTTACATTAAATACATTAAATAAAACACATTGACATAACTGCATACAATTTCTTACATCAAATGCAAACAGACATAAAAACAACCTTATAGCTATAAAGTAAATAAGTGCATAATATAATTACCTCTGGGCCCAGTAAGAGGTTGTCTGCTTCCTTTCCTTTTCTTCTATCTACTACTCTCTCTTCTCCCTATACCTTATATACCTATAATGACAGGCCTCTTCAGCTAATACAACCCAAAAATGGATAATGGTGGATACTTTGAGTTGGCTAAGAGTGTGATTGGTTCATAAGAGCTGAATGTATATGTTTAAAGTAATTTGTATCTCTGCACTTTACCTATTCCTCTATGCTATTTCTAACTTTTGGACAGCTGCGCACATGGCTTCTGGACTTTTTCACTAAACTATTTTAACTAAAGGAATTTATTGCCCTATCTCTGTACATAAACAGGTGTGTCCTTGAGAGACTTTCAGCAAGCTGGACATCAAGTAGTTACATCACACACACACACATATATATATATATATATAGATATATATGTATATATATATATATATATATATATATATATATATATATACACACACACACTCGCAAATACATATATAAATTTTGATCATATTTAGCAAATTACTCATACTGTAACAGCAGGGATCATATTCTCCTAGATTTTTTCTACTGCTTTGGTCAATGGAGCTTCTTCTGCATAGGTGAAGCCAGATATTTGAAGACTTTGGCTTCTCATGCTCTAGATTTTTGTTCTTTTCTTCTTTCATTGGAATACCATTCTTATCTTTTTCTTTCCTTCGTCAGTAGCCATTTCTTAAGGGCCTCCTTTTCACAGTTGTCATCACATACACACTCTGAAAATGTAGAACATGGCTCATTGGCTTTACAGACCTCTTACACCTTTAATACCGGCTGAGGGTGCTCTATAAGCCACATACTAATAGAATTTGGAGACTTATTTCCTCCCACTTGCTCGTTGAGACACTTCAGATTTCCCAGGTTCTTGATCTCCAAAGCAGATGTCTGACCACCACAGCGGTTACTGCAGGACTCGACCTTTGGGAGCCAATCGCTTATGTTGTAGTCATCACCAAATGTCTTAAACACAAGTCTCCATTTGTCATGCATCAAGTCTGCGGTATATTCATTTTCAATAGGGGAGATCAGCCAATCAGAGAGAGGTCCAAGTCTTCTGGCTCTTTGAGATCCAAATCTGTGTCTTCAATTTTTTCAATTGAGAAATAAGAACTGGAATCAGAAGTGGTGCGTACATGGGTGCAGGTGTTCTCTTCTTCTTTTTCTCTTCTTCTTTTTGCTGAGTCTGCATCAGCCAGTTGTGCAACTCGCCAAGCTGTCCCCAGATCTTCTCCACGCTGAACAAGTAGTCTTCAGGTGTGCTTATTTCCTGGACAGTCTCAGAAAATTCTCTTTTCAGGAGCCAATCCTGGGGGCAGGAGCTTGGAATGTATGGGGAAGAACACTGGGGCTGGTTGGTTGCTCGGTTTTCCAACAGTCAATCAGAGAGTGGAGTCTTCCAGCTTCCAGACATCAGTTTCTGCTTAATTGAGGGTACAAAACAATTAAAAAGAAGCCATGGGTTTGTCACAAAATTGTGTGGTGTATTGGTAAGGGGAGTTGCTTTTTCTTGGTCACCATTCAGTGTTTTTAGGGAACCAAACGTGGTAATAGCTTGGCGGAGAGAATTACTATCTGCTTCAAAATTCAGGGTGGATGATTCTTCTGGTTTAAGAGCAAGGCTGCCCAGCCACTCCAAACATTGGCAACATCATTACTATGAGGTGTCTCAAGCTGGTGAATTAAGCAATTGAATTGTCCCAGCAGTCAGTACAGCTGCTGGGCTTGCTGCTGCAGTTTCCTCTTTGATTTGCTGGTTGAAATCTGCTTGCTCCAACAGCCAAACCTTCCGGCTGCGAAGGCACTCCATATTCTTCTAATGCAGGAGTGAATGTGAGCCTTCACCTCTCTGCTATACTCTTCCACTTGTTGTTCTGCTTTAAGAATGGCAGAGATGGCAGTTTCCAATTCCTTCTTTGCTTGGAGACATTTAGACAGACGATCCCGGGTGCAAAATCGGACATCTTGTTCACAGTCCATTTTTCTCAGTATTACGATCGCAGCCCGGCGCTTAGTTGTCACCGCTTGGGCTTGCTTCAAATCCAGCGCAATCCCGGGATCCGATGTCTAACGACCTGCAGTGTGCATTCACAAGACACAAAAAAGCTCTAAGTAAATTTTTAAATGGTTTTATACTGGATTTTTATATCAGTTTCTGTGCATCTTATTCTTTATATTAGTGTCTATAAGATGCAGTTATATGAAGATTGGTGTATACGATCCCTTTAAGGAAAAACACTTTTTCAGTCCCCTAAAATCTCACAATGACTTTACAACTTGCAGAAATAATGCAAGGCCTAGTAATAATTATACATTTTTGTAAGTTGAAGTCTTGGGGGTCAATTTATCAAGTTCCATATGGAGCTTGATGCCAATTGTTTCTGGCGAGCCTTCAGGCTCGCCGGAAACAGAAGTAATGAAGCAGCGATCTAAAGACCGCTGCTCCATAATTTGTCTGCCTGCTCTGAGGCGGCGGAAAGAAATCAACCCGATCGAAAACGATCGGTTTGATTGACACCCCCTGCTAGCAGCCGATTGGGCGGGAATCTGCAGGGGGCGGCATTGCACCAGCAGTTCACAAGAACTGCTAGTGCAATGATAAATGCTGTGTATGCTGTCGGCATTTATCGATGTGTGGCAGACATGATACGATACATCGATATACCCTTGGTGTGCATATGATGAGCAACAAAAATAATATAACAAACTTACAAAGGTAGCAAATAAAGGGTTCATTCTAGACCATAAACTTTGGGGGTGAAAAAAAAAAAGAATTAAAGGGACAGTAAAGTCATAATTAGACATTCATGATTTAGACAGAGCATACAATTTTAAACAACTTTCCAATTCACTTCTATTATTTAATTTGCTTCCTTCTCTTGTTATCCTTTGCTGAAATGTTTATCTAGGTAAGCTCAGGAGCAGCAAAGAACCTAGGTTCTAGCTGCTTATTGGCTGCATATATATACTGATTGTCATTGGCTCACCCATGTGTTCAGTTAGAAACCAGTAGCATTGCTTCTCATTCAACAAATGGTACCAACAGAATAAAGCAAATTTGATAATGAAATAAAATGTTTGGGTTTCCTGTCCCTTTCATTTTTAAATCTTAGTCTCCCTCCTATACCGCTCTTCTTGCTTCCTAGATCTTGGGACATTAAAAAAGGCACAACCTTGCTAATTCAGGCAGCTGAAGTTTGGACGTACTAATTAAAGGGGGAGGGGCTAAGGGATCCCTTGAACCTTTGCTTAGCAAACAGTATAAGTTTGAATTATTTGTGTATTTCAGAAGCCAGTATAGCATATAGATACTAATTGTGACTGATAAGAAATTTCACTATATGCATTTGAATATTAGACCCTTTTTACCTTGTGGTAATTGATGTTGTTTTTGTGATTATTTTATATTTAAAAACTGTCATTCATGTAATGGGTTAATTCAACCCCTTTGCACTAAAACAAATCTGTTGAAATGAATGTAGGATGCTGAATGACATTATTAATTCACTATCAAGGTTAAAGGGACATGAAACCCACAATTTTCATGATTCAGATAGAGAATGTAATTTTAAACAACTTTCCAATTTAATTCTATTTAAAAGAATATCTGGGTAGTCTCAGAAGCAGCAAAACACTATTGTGAGCTAGCTTCTGATTGGTGGATGCACATATTCTTGTCATTGGTTTACTTGATATGTTCTGTTTAGCTAGCTCCCAGTAATGCATTGCTGCTCCTTCAACAAAGAATACCAAGAGATAAAGCAAATTTGATAAGTTGGTTAAAACTGTATGCGCTGTCTGAATCATAAAAGAAATTATGTGAGTTTCTTGTCCTTTTAAGGTTTACTCCATTTACTTTTATAGATACAGGTAGCCCTCAGTTTACGCCGGGGTTAGGTTCCAGAAGGAATGGTTGTAAATCAAAACCGTTGTAAATTGAAACCCAGTTTATAATGTAAGTCAATTGGAAGTGAGGGAGATAGGTTCCAGGCCCCTCTCAAAATTGTCATAAGTAACACCTAATACATTATTTTTAAAGCTTTAAAATGAAGACTTTAAATGCTAAACAACATTATAAACCTAATAAAATAATCACACATCACAGAATATATAATTAAACTAAGTTAAATGAACAAAAACATTTGCTAAACAGCATTATAAACCTAATAAAATAATAACACAACACAGACTTCACTTGCATTTTTCTGCAAACAGTTATTTCTATGCATTCCAATCTGGACTGATTTATATACAGGAAGATCTTGTTCCTTTCAAATCTGCTCGATAGCTCAGGTCTGGTTAAACTGATTAATTTAAGTTTACTTGGCTTTGCTGCAACACAAGCGGACAGCTCTACCTACTGGCTATTTTAATAAATGCACTGTTCTCAATGCTTTTCAATAGCAGTCAAATGACTGGAAAAAAAGGTTGTTATTCTAAAACGGTGTAAATTGAACCATTGTAAAACGAGGGCCACCTGTATATATATGTTTACGTTTTAGCATTATAGATTTAGATTTTATGAGCTTTAATGTTTTTTAATGTGTTTTTGTGTTTTAATAATTAAATTTATTGTTGAACATTTTTACAGATTAATATTTAAGGAACAGGTCCCAAAGACACTAGGAAAACCCTTAGATACTGAAGGTCCCTTAGCTGCTGGGGGTAGCTAGGCAAGAGATAGAGATTATGTTAACAGAGTGCACTGAATACTTTAGGTTTCACTGGGTGAGGGATGTCTGGTTGGGCGTTGGGTTCAAAGGTGGTTGTTGTCCGACATGGTGGCAACCTTGGGTGCTGTTGGGGTGTTGATAATCAAGGCATTTTGTCGGGGTTCCTCAGTGCTGGAGGTGTTGCTAGGTGAGAGGTATTGAGGCCTATTTATTAAAGGTCTTTTGGACCTGCGAATCAGGTCCGACAGACCTCGCTGAATGCGAAGAGCAATACGCTCTCCGTATTCAGCATTGCACCAGCAGCTTTTGTGAGCTGCTGGTGCAACGCCGCCCCCTGCAGATTCGTGGCCAATCGGCCGCCAGCAGGGGGTGTCAATCCACCCGATCGTACTCGATCGGGTTGAATTGTGGCGATCTCTGTCCGCCTGTTTAAAGCAGCTGCTTTATAACTGCTGTTTCTGGCGAGCCTGCAGGCTCGCCAGAAACACAGGCCCTCAAGCTCCGTTCAGAGCTTGATAAATGGGCCTCATTGTGTGTAGGAGGGATAGGACCAGGTCAGTAATGGTTAACAATTGGCACCACTGATGTTTTTGGAAATACATTTCCCATGATGCACAACTAGACTACAGAGTGCCTAAGCATTAGGCTGAACTAGGTGGTTAAGATGTATAGGAATTGTACATTGGTGCTAGGGAATTTGTGCTGAAGAGGAACATGCTGGCAGGGCCAATGGGCAGTTGATACTTGAAAATTAAGCCTCTACTTGTTGGTAGAAGATTCTTTTGCAGAGGTTTATGGTAAGAGGTTGATTGCAGTTGGGGTGGTTTATAACACAAACACATAGGGTAAGAGTTAATAGCTGTTGGAGGAATGGAACATATTAGATTAGGGAGCAGTGTGGTTAGGTTTAATAACAATATGCCAGGCTGATACTGGTTGGGAATCTGGTACTCTTTGGGTGGATGGTGATGACTATCATGTGTATTATATTATAAATGGCTTCAAGATTGATATCTATCTCTTTTGCTTGCTTAGTATGCATTTGGGATACATTATTTCTTGTTTAAAGACTTACATTAATGTAAAACAATAAAAAATGATTATGAGTTTATATGCTTCAATAAAGTTTCCTCCAGCAATAAACTTTTAAACCACATCCATATCTCTATGGACACTTTTAGCTGAAGCTGGGAATGTGACACCCCAAAGTATTCCAACACCCTGCTTGAGAATCACTAATTTTGTGGATATGACAAGTACCTTTTCAACCTCTGATTCACCTGGCTCTGAAGTCAATTTCTGGTTTAACCTGATTTTATAATACTTAAGCTTAAATGAAGGCAATTGCTTGGAAGTAATCTTGATTCCTAAATGTAGTATAACATAACTGTTAATTATAAACAAGAAAAGTCTGCTGCAGGACAAAATATGTGCATTTAAAAGGGATAGTTTTACACAAAATGCCTTATGTTTTACAACTGTCACTTGTAGTTACAGGACAGTTAAATACAAGAGAACTGCACAATCAACAATTACTTAGAATTTTGAATGAGCAGTAGATTTTTTCTAACAAATTTTAAATTGTACGTCAATTTGCCAGACCCCTGTATCATGCGACAGCTATCAGCCAGTCACAGACTCATATACATGTACACTGTGAACTCTTGTACATGTGGAATTGGTGCCTCAGAAAACATGCAAATAAAAAGACTATACACCATTTTTTTAATTAAAGGGACACTTAACCCAATTTTTTTATTTCATGATTCAGATAGAGCATGAAATTTTAAAGGGACAGTCTAGGCCAAAATAAACTTTCATGATTCAGATAGGGCATGTCATTTTAAACAATTTTCCAATTTACTTTTATCACCACTTTTGCTTTGTTCTCTTGGTATTCTTAGTTGAAAGCTTAACATAGGAGGTTAATATGCTAATTTCTTAGACCTTGAAGGCCACCTCTTTTCAGAATGCATTTTAACAGTTTTTCACCACTAGAGGGTGTTAGTTCACATATCTCATTTAGATAACACTGTGCTCGTGCACGTGAAGTTATCTGGGAGCAGGCACTGATTGGCTAAACTGCAAGTCTGTAAAGCAAAAAAGACTCTCCTCAGTGTGGCTCTACGTGCGTGGTGTATGGGGAGGGATGTATAAAAAGTCCTGTCAAGGAGGATATAAATCTTAATGTCCAAGACGGAACTCTTGTGTATCTGGTTAAGAGGCTGTGTGCACTGCAGGTTATGATTTCAAGGTCTGCGGTATGAAAAATTGAGGCAAATATCGGCAAGCAATTGGGAGATTAACAACTCACCATTCACGCTTCTTGGCGTTTTCATCCGACTCCTCATTGGTTTCTTACCGGACCTTGAACCTCTTACTCCCGGCAATCGTAGCCTGATACACGGCTGTCTTTGGCGTGTATGCCGCTCCTATCCACTCGGCAATGCTGACTGCTGCACGCTTCTCCTCTGCTCTTCCGGTCTGTGACGCGGTTCCTTCTCCACCAATCGGGATCCCTCCTACGTCTCCGTAGCCCCAATTCACCACTTTGACACCTGTTTGCCGAGTTCTCAAGCCCAGTAAGATATTACAGCAAAAAAAAATTCAAAAAGACCAGGCGAAACCTCCAGGCATTATGATAAAACATCCGTTAGCTTTATTGGAATCCATGGTGAACAAATTTAAAACAAAAGTGCAATCATAAGATCAATAGCTGAATTGTCTTACGCGTTTCGGCTGCTTGTGAGCCTTACTCATAGACATACTATGTGGGTATAGACACAGTGCTTAAATAGCCTAGCGTCCATAGCAATCACAGAGCTCCAGCTGTACATTGTTAAAGTAAAAGACATGTAACGATGCCTCAAATAATGTAATTACACAGACAAACATATGATACAGTAATGGCATATCCTGGTTACCGTTCAGAATACACAATTTAACTAGCATATTGGGGAGGCTGCAAGGGAACAAATTTATAAATAATTCTGTCATACCAAAACACAGGAACTTGGGCTAAATGAATGTAACATAATATGTGCATCCATTACTCAAAGTAAAACTGAATAATCCTATCAAGGGGTAATACAATCTGTACTATTTGGTCAACTGTCTTTCTTTTAGACAGAAAAAAAAACAAATTAAATAAGGTATAATATGAAATGTGCCAAAAAAGGCATGCATAGTTAAAAGTTAAGTACATAGTTAAAGCTGTTGGACCAATAATGTCAAAAATAGAAATATTTGAATGAATATTTATTTATATATAAATAGTAGGATTTAATAAGTGTATTACTCTGAGTAAGCATATTTCAATTCTGTCTGGTCATTTCTTTGGTAACTTAGGGAAGACTTTATTGTGTATTTACGTTGCCAAAAATTGATAACATCACCTATAATATTGAACCCTTCTGGGTTTCTAGTTCTTAATTGGAAAATCCAATAGGCTTCCTGATAAAGAAGTTTACTATTGATATCCCCACCTCTTTTAGGAACTCTAATTTGTTCTATCAAAAGCTATTAACATTTTTTCCATGTTTATGGATAAAGTGCCTGGCTAAGTCTGAGCACTCAATTCCATTGTCTATGTTATTTAAATGTTCACGTATTTGTGTACGGGCTTCCCTAGAGGAACACCCCATGTATTGTTTTCTACACTATGTACAGGTGACTAAATAGACAATATTCTGTGTGCGGCAGTTGGTACAGCTATTAAGTAAATATACCTTATTAGTGACCACTGACTGGAAATTTTTTGTAACTTTGGTGCATCCACAGGCAATGCATTTATTGAAATGACATTTGTAATGTCCTTTTACTTGCAACCAGCTGCTCACACCTGGTTTTTGTCTGAGCATGCTTGGTGACAATATATTACCAAGAGTACATCCTCTTTTGGCTACAAAGTTACATCCAGATTGTACAAACTCTTTTAGACTGTCCTCAGCTGTTAATATTGGAAGGTGTTTGTCTATAATTCCGAATATTTCCCTATACTGTGAGCTATAGGTTGTTATAAAGAGAGGTTTAGTTTTGTCAAAGGTCCTATCTTTTAATGGCTTACTGTTGTCAAGTAGCATTTGTGACCTATTCATGCGCTTCACTTCTAGCGAGGCTCTGTTGATGTTTTTTTTAGAATACCCTCTTTCCAAAAGCTGAGCTTTGAGAATTTCACTGTTCTTTTCGTAATCAATATCATCTGTACAATTACGCTTCAGGCGTATAAATTGCCCTTTAGCTATCCTAAACCCAGTGTGCCTGGGGTGATTGCTTTTTGCGTGCAGAATTGTATTGGATGATATTGGCTTACGATACAAGTCAGTTTTAACCTGACCAGTGTCAGAGTCCCCAATTAGGATTAAATCCAAATAAGTAATTTGCATCGGATCAGATTGGGAGGTAAATTGCAGACCCACGTCATTTCAATTAATTATTGACATAAAGTCTAGTTGTTCCTCCTCAGTACCAGTCCAGACGATCAAAAGATTGTCTATATATCTTTTATATGTTTTAATGCGATGTTTGTAAGGGTTATTTTCTCCGTAGACGTGGGACCGCTCCCACCAGGCCATAAAGATGTTAGCATATGATGGTGCACATTTAGCACCCATAGCGGTCCCACGCCGCTGGAGAAAGTATTCACCCTCAAATTTAAAATAATTATGATGCAAAAGAAAGTCAAGCAACCTGACCAAATATTCTTTTAGAGTGTCATCATAATTACTTAACTGGCCTAGGAGACAACTGTCAGCTTTAAGTCCCAGGTCGTGCGGGATAGCTGAATAGAGGCCCACTACATCAACTGTTAGCCAAGAACAGTCCTTATCCCACACAACCTGGGAAAACTGCAAGGCTGTCAAAAGAACTGAAATAAAGGGGCAGTTTGCAGAGGCTTATCACAGATAATCACAGAGGTTAAAAGTTATTAATATAACTGCGTTGGTTACTGGGAAATGGGTAATAAAGGGATTATCTATCTTTTAAAACAATAAAAATTCTGGTGTAGACTGACCCTTTAAGCAACTTTCTAATTTACTCCTATTATCAATTTTTTTCCGTTCTCTTGCTATCTTAATTTTAAAGGCAGGAATGTAAATCTTATCAGCCAGCCCATTTTAGGCTCAGCACCATGGATAGCGCTTGCTTATTGGAGAATTACATTTACCAACCAATAAGCAAGCATAACCCAGGTTCTCAACCAAAAATGGGCCGGCTCCTATGCATCACATTCCTGATTTTTAAATAAAGATAGCAAGAAAACAAAGAAAACTTGATAATAGGAGTAAATTATAAAGTTACTTAAAATGTCTGAATCATGAAAGAAAAACAGTGGGTTTGTTAGATTATAAGTGGAACCCTAATTTATCTAGCCCTAAATTAGAAAGCAAAGG
Organism: Bombina bombina; assembly: GCF_027579735.1. Classification (NCBI taxonomy): domain Eukaryota; kingdom Metazoa; phylum Chordata; class Amphibia; order Anura; family Bombinatoridae; genus Bombina; species Bombina bombina. Next base: position 938,625,859 of record NC_069500.1, read on the forward strand.
TGTTTTTTTTGTTTTTTTTTAATTGCATGCTCTATCCGAATCATTAAAGTTTAGTTTTGTCTTTAGTGTCCTTTTTAATATATTAAACATGACAAATTCCTGTTGTGTAATAGCTAAAGAAACATGTGGAAAATTATTTTTCAAGCCACTCCTCTATTAAATATCACTGATTAATTTTATTGAAATAAAAATCTAAATAGAAAAAAAAAAATGTCAAATGAGTGGGGAAAAAAACCCATCTAACATTATTTGGCAAGTGTGCACTAATTTAAATTTGTCTTATCACAACCAATAAAACAGCTGCTTTATGAGGAAAAAAAATATTTAAAAATAAAAATAAATTCTTCACCCATTTGGGAAGGACTAAAATCTGTATGTTTCTGTTACACATTAGATTTTTTTAGATCTAAAATGGCTAAATTTCAGAAGTTTAGAAACCTTGCATTAAAGGGACAGTCAACACCAGAATGTTGTTGTTTAAAAAGAAAGATAATCCCTTTATTACCCATTCCCCAGTTTTGCATAATCAACACAGTTATAATAATATACATTTTACCTCTGTAATTACCTTGTATCTAAGCTTCTGCTGAATGCCCCCTTATTTCAGTTCTTTTGACAGACTTGCATTTTAGCCAATCAGTGCTCAATCCTAGTTCACTTCACGTGCATGAGCTCAATGTTATCTATATGAAACACATGAACTAATGCCCTCTAGTGGTCAAAATGCATTCAGATTAGAGGCAGTCTTCAAAGTCTAAGAAATTAGCATATGAACCTCCTAGGTTTAGCTTTCAACTAAGAATACCAAGAGAACAAAGCAAAATTGGTGATAAAAGTAAACTGGAAAGTTGTTTACAATTACATTCCCTATTTAAATCACAAATGTTTTTTTTGGACTTGACTGACCCTTTAAATATTATAGGAGCCTGCAATAGGAGTGAGCACAGGGAAAACCAGTAATTGTGAATTGCTACAATCTGAGCAATAAAAGAGACCTTGATGCTTTGTTCTTGCAAATGACTGTAATAATAAGGCTAGTTTTATTGCTGTCGTTTTAGTGCACACGCCTTCCAGGCTTACAGTATATATTATGTGGATTGTGGCAATGCTTACTACCAGTTTTTTTCTTCTTCTTTTTTTGTTAAAGATATCTTGTTATTTAAGAAATACGCAGATACCATAACAATTGCATTGAAGAGAAAAGTGTGCTTTGTCCCACGCTCCCTTGGCATAAAACCAAAGTCTGTAACCTAGATTTTCACAAAGCTGCAAATTGCCTAAACCAGATGATAATTTGCAGAATTTGTTTTTAGGAATCTCTAGGTAGGCCACATTTGACCCTCTGCGCTAGTTTTTGTGGCTCCAGGAAAAGAGAAAAATTAAGAATGTGCGTCATATTTTTTGTGGCCCCAAGAAAAATCAGAACTAAAAATGTTTCTTTTGGGGAATTCTGTGGTGGACAAACAAGGTGACCACAATTCATAAGAGCCACCTGGAGGGGACAACAGCAGATAGATTGTACCCTGCAACCTTATCTAAATCAGCCCCTGGGCCACTGGACATTTCTAGGAAAGATATTAATATTTGTGTTTAGCCATACAGTTATATGCAGCCTTTAAAGTCAAAATTCGAATCAACCTGGGTGCATTTCAATTTTGAATAGAAGCATTTTTGTAATATACATGTATTCTAATAAAAGCTAAAGCTATTTAAAATGTGTATTTAAGTATTTATCATGCACCAGCATTTTAAGCACAGCACATTTGACAAGAATGTCTCTTAAAGGGTTCTAAAATATTGACCTGCGGTCTTTAGTTCTAAAATACTGATCTGCAGTCCCCCATATGGTAGCAAGTTGTCCACCACTGATATAAAGCATAACGGGAAAGTTTTCTAAACATCTGCACTACAGCACATACTATTGGGGAAAACAATCATGCTTTCAAAATTTCATATTTGTTTTTAATTAAAATAAGAATTTTAAAAACCTTGCATTAGAACTAGTGTCCTTATTCCATTTATACCAACATGGCAATTGAAAACAACCAATAAAGAGACAGATTTATTGAAACAAACCTATTAATATAATTACAAACTACATGAATGTTAAATGTATTTTTGTCTCAGGGGTTGTTTTACAGCATCAATACAATGTACCTGCATAATACACTTTAAAGGGGGCGTTGTACTTTTTTTTACAAATTGTTCTATCATCAGTGCCGGCCTGTCCAATAGGCAAACCTACCCTGGGAACATTATAACCAGGGGCAGAACTACAGCCTGTGCAGCTGGTGCAGGCACCAGGTCCTGATTGTTGGAGAGGCAAATAGGATATGGACCACTCACAGAGAGCACAGAGAGACAGTAGCTGTCTAAGTCAGACCCTCCCCAGGCTAGGTGAGCCACAGTAGCCACAACCCCTTCCTTCTCTCCTCCCCCTCCTCCCTCCGTCCCTTCCTCCCTCGGCTGCTTTCCCTGGTGATGCTGAGGCTTTAGCTGGCAGCAGTCTCAGCATATTATTAAATATTTGAATACATATAAAGTAAAAGCTGTTAACATTTTTTGAGGATCCTAAAACTCAAAATATAATTTTCACGTGAAGTGAACTAGGATTGAGCACTGATTGGCTAAAATGCAAGTCTGTCAAAAGAACTGAAATAAGGGGGCAGTCAGCAGAAGCTTAGATACAAGGTAATCACAGAGGTAAAATGTATATTATTATAACTGTGTTGGTTATGCAAAACTGGGGAATGGGTAATAAAGGGATTATCTTTCTTTTTAAACAACAACATTCTGGTGTTGACTGTCCCTTTAATGCAAGATTTCTAAACTTCTGAAATGTAGCCATTTTAGATCTAATGTAGGTTGCGGCGGTGTCCGGTCGGCAGATTAGGGGTTAAATAATTTTATTATAGTGTTTGCGATGTGGGGGGGCCTCGGTTTAGGGGTTCATAGGTAGTTTATGGGAGTTAGTGTACTTTTTAGCACTTTAGTTAAGAGCTTTATGTTCCGGTGTTAGCCCATAAAACTCTTAACTACTGACTTTTATATGCGGTAGAGGAGTCTTGGAGGTAGAGGCTGTACCGCTCACTTCTTCCAAGACTTGTAATGCCAGCGTTAGCCAAATCCCATTAAAAAGATAGGATACGCAATTGACGTAAGGGGATTCGCGGTATGGAAAAGTCAAGTGAGCAGTACACCTGTATCTGCCATACTCGTAATACCAGTGAGCGTTAAAAAGCAGCATTAGGACCCCTTAATGCTGCTTTTTAAAGCTAACGCAGAACTCGTAATCTAGGCGAATGTTAGATGTTTTGTTTTTTCCATTCATTTGACATTTTTTTTTCATGTAGATTTTAATTTCAATAAATTTAATCAGTGATATTTAATAGAGGAGTGGCTTGAAGAATGCTTTTTCCCATGTTTCTTTAGCTATTACACAACAGGAATTTGTCATGTGTACTATATTAAAAAGGACACTAAAGACAAAACTAAACTTTAATGATTCGGATAGAGCATGAAATTAAAAAAACACCTTTGCTTTCTTATTTACTTAGCGCTAGATAAATTAGCGTTCCCCTTATAATCTAGCCCTTAAAGGGACACTAAACCCAATGTTTTTCTTTCATGATTCAGATAGAGCATGCAATTTTAAGCAACTTTTTAATTTATTCCTACTATCATTTTGTCTTCGTTCTCTTGCTATCTTTATTTAAAAAAGAAGGCATCTAAGCTAAGGAGCCAGCCAATTTTTGGTTCAGACCCATGAACAGCACTTGTTTATTGGTGGGTGAATTTATCTACCAATCAATAAGAACAGCCCAGGTTAGGTTGGCATCTAAACTTACATTTTTGCTTTTCAAATAAAGATACCAAGAGAATGAAGAAAATTTGATAATAGGAGTAAATTAGAAAGTTGCTTAAAATTGCATGCTTTATCTGAATCACGATAGAATTTTTTTTGGCTTCAGTGTACCTTTAATGAAAAATAATACAACATGCTTGCTCCAGATTCCAATTTAAGAATGCTACAAAATTGCCTGAACAAGCTACATACTGCAGTAAGATTTGTAACTATTTTAGGCAATTCTGCAGTACATTTAGGATACAGAATTTAATTTCAGCCTCTTTTTCATAAGTGAGACAAGCACAATTTTCACAGCAATTTTTTTTTTACAGCAAAAGCAAGCAAAATAAATAATACGTGTATTTTGCAGTGTTGTTTTATTTTAATTAATTAACTAATTAATTAATGTATAGAGAATTACTTTTTGAGTTTACTAATGCTCATTGAAGTATAGGCACTTACTCATTAAAGGGCCATAATACCCAAATGTTTAAACACTTGAAAGTGATGCAGTATAGCTGTAAAAAGCTGACTAGAAAATATCACCTGAACATCTCTATGTAAAAAAGAAAGATATTTTACCTCAAAAGTTTCTCAGTAGCCACATCCCATTGTAAAGGACTTCTAAGCAGCATATCAGTATGTCTGTCCCGGAACAACCGAAGGGTTGAGCCTCGTGCACTCTCGTGTTATTTCCCTATTCAGTGTAAGGAAGTTTACTATGAAATCTCATGAGAGTTAAAGGGATATTAAACCCAAATTTTTTCTTTAATGATTTAGAAAGAGCAAGCAATTTTACACAACTTTCTAATTTATTTCTATTATCTAATTTGCTTCATTCTCTTGATATTCTTTGCTGAAAAGCATATCTAGATAGGCTCAGAAGCTGCTGATTGGTGGTTCCACACAGATGCCTCGTGTGAATGGCTCACCCATGTGCATTGCTATTTCTTAAACAAAGGATGTCTAAAGAATAAAGCAATTTAGATAATAGAAGTAAATTGGAATGTTGTTTAAAATCGTATTCTCTATCTGAATAATGAATGAAAAAATTTGGGTTTAATGCCCCTTTAAGTGAAATCTCATTAGATCACAGTAAAAGAGTTCATGACCTCAGCACTGCTGATGCTGATTGGCTGCAGTTCATTTCTTCTTTTTTTTTTTTTTTTTTTTTTTTTTACCTGCAGCTGAGCAACAGAACTTACTCTGCTGAGCTGAGGAAATTGTGAGGTAAAATATCTTCCTTTTTTACATAGAGATACTCAGGTGATATTTTCCTGCCAGCTTTTTACAGTTATACTGCATCAGTTTCAAGTGATTTAGCATATGAGTATTATGTCCCTTTTAAGGTCACTGAGATTTAGCAGGCAGTATATATTAACCAATAAGCATTAGCAGGAAGTACCTATCTGCCAATAAGCAATAATAGGGTGCAGCTATTAACCAATGAGCATCAGTATAAAATGGCTTTAACCCAGTGAGTAGGAGGTACATACCTGATTCTGCTGCATAAATTTAAACAACTTTATTTTTTTCATGCAAAAACAAAACAAATCTACATGTTTAGATGTCGCTGTCTCATATATCCATTTCAGAGCACTGTCAGGTATAGTTTAAGAGGCCGATTTACTAATATGCGGACGGACATCGATAAATGCCGACAGCATACGCTGTCAGCATTTATCATTGCACAAGAATTTCTAGTAAAATGCCGCCCCCTGCACATTCACCGCCAATCGGCCACTAGCAGGGGGTGTCAATCAACCTGATCATATCCAATCGGGCAGATTGCTGTCCGTCGCCTCAGAGGTTGCGGACGACTGTCATACTACGCTCCTACCTGTACCTTTAATCCGGATACTTCTCCCTTTTATACACGCCTATAAAACTTCAAGCCAACCTAACAGTCTTTGCTTGAAATATTGCGAAGACTTGAGGAAGACAGAGACACGGTTGTCTTACTCGAGTCTTTGCATTATTTCAAGCAAAGACTGTTAGATTGGCTTGAAGTTTTATAGGCGTGTGTAAAAGGGAGGAGTATCAGGATTAAAGGTACAGGTAGGAGCGTGGTATGACAGTATCCCCCCCTTCAGGAGGACCCCAGAGAAGGTTTCAATCTAGGTTTCGTAGGAGGACGTCTGTGAAAAGCTGAGATGAGTCGGGGGGCGTGAATATCATTATGGGGGATCCAGGAATCCTCCTCAGGTCTATATCCCGCCAATGGACTAGGTACTCCAATTTGTTACGACTTAGCCTGGAATAGAGTATCCGTTGTACTTCATACTTCAACTGGTCATCGAGTAGGATAGGTGGTGGCGAAGCAGTTCGACGGTTTTTATCAATAGAATGATGGTAGGGTTTGAGTAGAGAGACATGAAATGTCGGGTGGACCTTGAAAGAAGGAGGGGGAGAGAGTTTCATGGCATTTTCATTAAGTACCTGTTGGATAGGGAATGGATCTAAGAATTGGTTTCCCAGTTTCCTTGAAGGTACTTTCAGCCGTAGGTTTCTGGTTTATAACCATACAAGATCTCTGACTTCGTACTTGGGTGCTGGAGTCTGATGTTTATCATAGTAAAATTTCTGTTTAGATATTGAGGCCCATTTATCAAGCTCCATATGGAGCTTGAGGGCCAGTGTTTCTAGCGAGTCTTCAGACTTGCCAGAAATAGCAGTTATGAAGCAGCGGTCTAAAGACCGCTGTTCTATAACCCTGTCCGCCTGCTCTGAGCAGGCGGACAGGAATCGTCACAATTCAACCCAATTGAGTACGATCGGGTTAATTGACACCTCCCTGCTGGCGGCCCATTGGCTGTGAGTCTGCAGGGTGCGGCGTTGCACCAGCAGCTCTTGTGAGATGCTGGTGCAATGCTGAATAAGGAGAGCGTATTGCTCTCCGCATTCTGCGAGGTCTTGCGGACCTGATCCGCACTGTCGGATCAGGTCCGGAAGACCTTTGATACATAGGCCCCTTAGTTTCAGATAAATGAGTTTTTAATAACTCCAAAAAAATCTCTGAGTTCTTTAAGAATTATGTGGCAGTTGGTGAAGTATTTGAAATTGTGAAAGGAGGTAGAATGTTTGGGTAATATCCATACGTAGCGAAGAAGTTTTTGTGGAGCTACTTGTAGAATAGTTATAGGCAAATTCAGCCATCGGGAGTTTTTTGACCCAATCATCCTGTAAATGAGAATTGTAGCAATGCAAATATTTCTCAAGTATTTGGTTAATTCTTTCGGTGAGTCCATTTGTCTGAGGATGATGGTTACTTGAGAGTCTGCTGTCGATTTGTAAAATATGACACAGTTGTTTCCAGAATCTGGAGGTGAATTGGGATCCATTATCACTTAGAGTTGTAGTTGGTAGACCATGTAATTTAACTATGTGATCTATAAAGACTTAGGCAGTCTTTATTGCTGTGGGTACTTGCTTGCGAGGGATAAAATGTGCCAGTTTAGTTAAATGGTCAATTACTATGAATATAGTATTATATCCATAGGATAAAGGAAGATCAATGATAAAATCCATCGAAATGAAAGCCCATGGTGTTTTGGGAATGGGTAAAGGCATAAGACTACCAAAAAGTCTGCGGTGGTCTACTTTATTTTGAGCACAGGTGTCACAACTTTTGACGTAATCATAAACGTTCTTATCTAACTTAGGCCACCATAAATATCTGTTGATATAGTTTAAAGTCTTGGAGATACCTGGATGTCCTGAGAGAAGTGAATCATTAAAATGATGAAGCAGTTGATTACGTAATGATGGAGGAATATAAAGTTGATCTATGTGATAGTAGAGTCCAGAAGGTTTTCTTATGAGTTTTGACTATGGTATCTGTGTGTCAGAGTTTAGAGCTTGTAAGATCTCATGATCAAGGTAGAAGCTTGGCCGACGCTCTTCTGTAGGGGTACTATTTAGGTGGGAATTTCAACAGTTGAAGATTTTTCCTGCTGTCTGGAGAGTACGTCTGCCTTAATATTTTTTCCGCCTGGTCTGTAGGTGATGAGGAAATCAAACCTATCAAAGAAAAAGGACCAGTAAATTAATCTCGCTAAATCCGAGTTGTTATGGATTAACAGGAAAAAGCAAGAAATTAAACATCCATTTTCTGAAATGTCATAAATTACGTATCTTGGTATTAAGTTCAGTGTAAACCCAGAGGAGTGGTATAAACTTAATTTTAGCAAGTGTTTTCTGGAGTGCAGGGAAAGGATGGAAGGATGGAAAAATCTGCCCATTTCCTTATTAGCTAGGGTTACCCTTATAAAATCCATCCTTTTTCCCAAAGTGCTTTATCTTATGCAAAATATTCCGATCCCCATTAAGAAAATAGATATAAATAAATATAACAAGGCATGCTCAAAATTACTTTGGAAAGGAGCTAGAACTCGTATTTCTGCTACACGGCTTATGTGTAATAAAGATGCGGCAGGTTTGTCTCTCCAGAATATACAATATTACAGTTTAGCAGCACGGGTAAAGGTTGCAGTTGACTGGATAACCGAACAAGATCAGGTTTCGGCGGTTTCTTGAAAAACCGCCCTAGTAACCCCGTTTCGACTAGATGCTATTCTACATTGCCCAATGACCTCACTCCCTTCCTCGCTGTTTTCGTTGATAACAGTCAGAAACATCATTTTTTCTTGGCAAAAATTTTGTGTGCTCTTAGGATGCTCACCATATATATCAAAATATCTACCTATTATAGGGAATCCGAATTTTATCCCAGGATTGTCAGCAGAGGTCTTCAGAATATGGTCCTCAAAAGGATTGATATTTGTTGCTCAATTTTTAAAGTCTGATTTAACACTTTTATCTTTTGCCGAATTAAGACAACAATTTGGACTCTCGAATAAAGAGTTTTATGCATATCTACTATGTGATCTATAAAGACTTAGGCAGTCTTTATTGCTGTGGGTACTTGCTTGCGAGGGATAAAATGTGCCAGTTTAGTTAAATGGTCAATTACTATGAATATAGTATTATATCCATAGGATAAAGGAAGATCAATGATAAAATCCATCGAAATGAAAGCCCATGGTGTTTTGGGAATGGGTAAAGGCATAAGACTACCAAAAAGTCTGTGGTGGTCTACTTTATTTTGAGCACAGGTGTCACAACTTTTGACGTAATCATAAACGTTCTTATCTAACTTAGGCCACCATAAATATCTGTTGATATAGTTTAAAGTCTTGGAGATACCTGGATGTCCTGAGAGAAGTGAATCATTAAAATGATGAAGCAGTTGATTACGTAATGATGGAGGAATATAAAGTTGATCTATGTGATAGTAGAGTCCAGAAGGTTTTCTTATGAGTTTTGACTATGGTATCTGTGTGTCAGAGTTTAGAGCTTGTAAGATCTCATGATCAAGGTAGAAGCTTGGCCGACGCTCTTCTGTAGGGGTACTATTTAGGTGGGAATTTCAACAGTTGAAGATTTTTCCTGCTGTCTGGAGAGTACGTCTGCCTTAATATTTTTTCCGCCTGGTCTGTAGGTGATGAGGAAATCAAACCTATCAAAGAAAAAGGACCAGTAAATTAATCTCGCTAAATCCGAGTTGTTATGGATTAACAGGAAAAAGCAAGAAATTAAACATCCATTTTCTGAAATGTCATAAATTACGTATCTTGGTATTAAGTTCAGTGTAAACCCAGAGGAGTGGTATAAACTTAATTTTAGCAAGTGTTTTCTGGAGTGCAGGGAAAGGATGGAAGGATGGAAAAATCTGCCCATTCCCTTATTAGCTAGGGTTACCCTTATAAAATCCATCCTTTTTCCCAAAGTGCTTTATCTTATGCAAAATATTCCGATCCCCATTAAGAAAATAGATATAAATAAATATAACAAGGCATGCTCAAAATTACTTTGGAAAGGAGCTAGAACTCGTATTTCTGCTACACGGCTTATGTGTAATAAAGATGCGGCAGGTTTGTCTCTCCAGAATATACAATATTACAGTTTAGCAGCACGGGTAAAGGTTGCAGTTGACTGGATAACCGAACAAGATCAGGTTTCGGCGGTTTCTTGAAAAACCGCCCTAGTAACCCCGTTTCGACTAGATGCTATTCTACATTGCCCAATGACCGCACTCCCTTCCTCGCTGTTTTCGTTGATAACAGTCAGAAACATCATTTTTTCTTGGCAAAAATTTTGTGTGCTCTTAGGATGCTCACCATATATATCAAAATATCTACCTATTATAGGGAATCCGAATTTTATCCCAGGATTGTCAGCAGAGGTCTTCAGAATATGGTCCTCAAAAGGATTGATATTTGTTGCTCAATTTTTAAAGTCTGATTTAACACTTTTATCTTTTGCCGAATTAAGACAACAATTTGGACTCTCGAATAAAGAGTTTTATGCATATCTACAGTTAAGGCATTTTATTTTTTAGCTCAAGCGAAAGTATGGAAATGAGTGGACTCTTTTGTTTCAACCACAAATTAATAACTTCCAATGTGGCTTATATTCTTAAGCCCCGTTCTATGTTCTCCTTAACCTCAGGCCTTCCAGCGAACAAAGGGAATACATCGCAGCAAAATGGAGCAAATTTTTACCTGAGATAAATGGTCAAACTATAATAAATACTTTCAAAATCATGGATAAAAGCTGGTTCTTGACCTCATGGAGAGAATCTCAGGTTAAGATATCTTTTATGATTTATTTGACCCCTGCTAGGTTGTCTAATTGGTATAAGGTAACGATCTGTTGTTCCAAATGTTCTGCTAATAAAGCAGATCTTATGCATAGTTTTTGGGCTTGTCCAAAAATTGGTCAATTCTGGTTGAAGGTAGTATATTGGATGCGATCAATTCTTAAACTGGATTATCATATTCAACCGTTAGATATATTCTTTTTGGTTCAAGCACAAGGAACTCTTAGGAATGTCAAATTAATTAATATGATCATACTCCTGGTACGTAATATGTTATTGAGGGCATGGAAAGCCAAAACAGCACCTAACCTGAAAGAGCTCAACAATGCTTTGTCTATACAATATACTCAACAATGGGGCTGCGTTAGGAGCTGAACGCGGCTTTTTTGCAGGTGTTTGGTTTTTTTTCAGCTCAAACAGCTCCATTGTTTCCTATGGGGGAATCGTGCACGAGCACGTTTTTGAGGCTGGCCGCTTGCGTAAGCAACTCTGGTATCGAGAGTTGAAGCTGCGTTAAAAATGCTCTACGCTCCTTTTTTGGAGCCTAACGCTGACATTATATGGACTCTCAATACCAGAGTTATTTTTATGGTGCGGCCAGAAAAAAGCCGGCGTTAGTTTTTCGGGTCGTTACCGACAAAACTCCAAATCTAGCCGACTGTTTATTACTGATATGTGGTCACAAATATGGGCGGGTGTATTTTACATAAGATTTTCCTCCTATTACCCACTCGGCTTAGTGTTAATCCTTTTGGGGTTATCATGTCTCCTATTTTAGCTTGTCATATACATGGACTTAATATATGGACTTTAAGTGAGCATACTAAATACTTCTTTTCCCACTTCATCTTACACTTTTCAAAACTGAATATAGTTAGGGTGTTCATGCTTCCTATATACACTGTATTGCATCTGTTTTCCCTTGTTGGATTTATCTTTTCTCCCCTGCAACAAGAGATGAGACTATGACTACCACTATGATATAGCGAGTGATCCATATATATATATATTGTGAATAGTTTGAAATTAAACATACTATTTTTGTAGATCTGTGTATCGAGTATTAGGGTTCATCTTATTAGAATAGATGAACTCATGGTTTTCATGCAATCACCCGTTTATGTGGATTCATTAAGTAAATGTTATATTTGGTTTAAATTAAGTGATCTTTATTAATCCGGGCTTTCCTGCATCAGTGCGCCCTGTATTTGTTCAGATGTGCTATGTGGTTATTAATCTACAGATCCCCTCCGATTGTGTGGATTGGGTTCATAACATAACATGAGAGATGACTCACAAAACTTGAATGATACTTCCATTTCATACAACACCTTTTTTGTAGCATATGTCTCCCTGTCAGCGGCCGAGATAGGGAGTCAGCTTCTGTTAGCTTAATATCTTACACATAGTCATATTGTTACTTAGGAAGTGTCTTAGAACTAATTGAACACAACTAGTGTATCTCTGACTTTTTTTTTCCCTCTTACTATTTGAATAGGGTTGAATGGAGGCCTAGGGTTAATTTTAGATAATACAATACCACCTCTAGCTACTTGGGTGGTCCTGGCTACACTTCCTCTTAAACAGTTATTATGACATTCAAATATCCTTGATAGATCCTCATGTTTTCACCCCTTCCTCACAGATATACTCTGGCACTATTTGGCCTTAACACAGGCTGGACCTGCGCCGTTGCTATCTAGTATGATCCACTATATAATAAGATATCTTGTCTTTATATGGAAATGTCACTACCAGTGCATGCTGCCTATCATATTTAAATAGCCACCCCCCCTCCATATAAGGTAGACCTCCTCTAGTGCTGATATGTATAGTCTTCCTCTTAACAGTACTATAAAATAACTATTTACCTAGGGTCGAAGCTATTACCTTAAGATCTCTAAGCTCCTTTAAGCAAGACTAAGCATTGACCCATCATACAATTGACCTGTTACTGTTTACCCTCTAACAATCCATGTGCCCTTGAGACTCTCAAAACAGATTTAGTGCTCTGTTCATATATTTTGATTATCACCTTCACACGACCACCTCCTCCTCCCCTACCTTAATATACCTCCTAGTTTAGGGGGGTTAAATATGCGGCTTATCTTGCCTATGCCGCACTTCCATAACTTCTAATACTACCTACTAATTAAATATGCTAAATAGTTTTCTTTCTTTTTTTTCACCTTGCGTTAATATATAGGTATATAGGTTGGGTCCAAAAGTGGCCTATTGAGTAATGTTTTAAGTTTATTTGTTATACATCATATAAAGTATTATAAAAATGAGGTTTATCATTTGGGATCCATAAGTGGTCTCCTAGGTTGGAAATTACCTTCTTTTCTTTAAATAACTGCGCCTGCGTTTGTAGGTCCAAGAGTGTCCTATTGTGTCATTTAGAAGGTTCCTAGGTGTCTGACATTTCATTTATATAATGTTCACATGGTACACACATTATTAACTCTGTTTCTTTTTCTATATAATTCATCCTTTTTATTGTTAGTACTGTATGTAAAACGGATATCTTATCTCATGTGCCATGAAAATTTATTTATGTAACGTTGTATACCTCTAAATGAACCTCAGTAAAAAATTATTAAAAAAAATATATATTTATTGCTTAAAAAAGTTAAGGGCTTAAAGGGACACTGAACCCAGATTTTTTCTTTTATGATTCAGATAGAGCATGCAATTTTAAGCAATGTTCTAATTCACTCCTATTATCAATTTTTCTTCCTTCTCTTGGTATCTTTATTTGAAAAAGCAGGAATGTAAGTTTATGAGCAGGCCCATTTTTGGTTCAGCACCTTGGATAGCGCTTGCTGATTGGTGGCTGTTTTACAACTGTGTTTGTAGGATCACAGAGTATGGTTATTGAAAAAGTACTATGACTATAAAATGCATTTGACCATATAGTCATTTGTATACTTGTCCCTTTTTTAATGTCTAATTACCATTATTATTGAGCATTCTGTAGTATCAGGCTTCTTTACGCTGAAATTTTATACCTGTTGTTCCAGGCCACACTAAGGGGTCAATTTATCAAGCTCCATACGAAGCTTAATGTCTCGTGTTTTTGGCGAGCCTTCAGGCTCGCCGGAAACAGAAGTTATGAAGCAGCGGACTTAAGACCGCCTCTGCTCTGAGGCGGCGGACAGAAATCAACCCGATCGAATACTATCGGGTTGATTGATACCCCCCTGCTAGTGGCTGATTGGCAGCGTATCTGCAGGGGGCGTCATGCTGTCTGCATTTATCGATATGCAGCGGACATGATACGCTACATTGTATCATGTCCGCTCGCACGTTAATAAATTGACCCCTAAGTGCAAAGTTGTAGATGTTTCTTGAAATGTGTGCATACCCCACTGTATTTTTTATAATTCCCTTCTGTTACTAATTGTCATTGATTTAGGTTTTTATTTTATTTATTTTTTCACAAAACCCACAGAAATCAAATAGAATCTGTGCTCAATAGCAATTGCATATTTTGTTAAAAGAAAAATGCTACAGTTTGTTATTTTAGTCATCGTGTTAAAATGTGTTTCTATAGGCAGTTAGATAGCGATACTGGCGTAGTCATTTTCTAACAGATGTTACCTGGTAAGTCATGACTCAACATTTACTTTGACGGGTGCTAATGATACCCTTCCACCTGTTATCCGGTTTCACTGCACATTCATTCACTTGCATTCCTTATATTGCTAGGTGCCTGTTTACACAGCTATGCTTCCATATCAGAAGGTAAATTCCCATTTATTACAGTGAACGCTTTAACAATATAAATACTGATTTATTTAGTGTCAGGACAAATAATACTTTCTAATTTATGATGTAAGAATTTCACAGGTGCTTGCGGTAAGTGTCAGAGGACATTAAATACCACTTGCTTTTGTAAAGAAATTGTTGTCCCTCCCATGTTTCTTAGAGAGGTCACAAAGCTCATTTGTTTACCTAAATATTTGCATAATAATGCAAACAGCAATATTTGGCCACGACTTTTTATCTTAACAAGGGAGTTAAGATAAAAGTATCTAAACATTGTTTGAACATAGTTTTGCAAATCATTAATAAAGTGATAGTTTTAATTACTTTTAAAAAAGTTTATTTTATATGTTGTGTCCAATGCAGCAAAATATATATAATTTAATGTCACTTTAATTTTCCAGCTTAGGCATCCAGAGGCTACAGGGGTCAAGATGGTGCAAATTCCCCACTGGCTTGGGTGTATGTTTAGAGTTTGATTATGGGGATAGGCAGTAAAAATAGCCTTAACTTAGTCCCTTTTTAATGTAGAAATACAGATGACCTCTCTTTGAAAGTATTGGTTACTTAACCATTATCATGTGGCCAAAGTAAAAAGTCGAAGTAGTTATTTAACCTGTTAAATGCCAAGTTTAGAGTAAAAAATGTGTACAGACTTTGAGCTCTATTTAACAAGCTCCGTATGGAGCTTGATGGCCCCTGTTTCTGGCGAGTCTTCAGACTCACCAGTTGCAGCGGTCACAAAGATCGCTGCTCCATAACCTGTCCGCCTGCTGGCCGCGAGTCTGCAGGGGGCGGCAGTACACCAACAGCTCTTGTGAGCTGCTGGTGCAATGCTGAATACGGCGAGCGTATTGCTCTCCACATTCCCACAGACCTTGATAAATATGCCCCTTTGTATCTATCCCAACCAAAAATAAATCGAAAGACCCATGAGGCCAATTTATTAAATATTATTTTCTTTTTAAATGAGAGGGACTTGCAAAGTGAGGCAGCTGAAGTTAATCGGCAAGTTAGTTGGTTGAATCTACATGAAGAATTCATGAAAGACTGGACAGAGGAGAGAATAGAGCTGGGATTGTAGTATTCAATATAAGACAAAAATATTGAGTAAATGTATATTTTAGTAGAGTCTAAGGTAAGAAAAAGACAAAATCTATAGATGTTGCTTAGGTGTGCACAGCAAGATTTGGTAAGTGCTTGTATATGAGGAGTCCATGTTTTCGAGAGATTGAGTTGGAGTGGAGACATCAAGGAATAAATTGCAGAGACAGATGGTGACCTGGTTGAGTAAATATAGAGAGATAAAAGGAGAATAAATAAAGATATGGATGTCATCAACATGAAAGTAGGACTGAAGCCAAGAGATTAAGTATAGATTGAGAAAAGAATGTGACACGAGACAAATTGTTGAGGTACCCCTACTGAGAAAGGCAGAGGTTCAGATTATATGATGTTGAAGAAGACACTAAATGAGCAGTTTGAAAGGTAGGAAGTCAACTGGGAGAAGACTGTGTCTTGAATGCCAAAATAATGGATAATTTGTAAGAGGAGAGCACAATTAACTGTTTCAAAAGCGACAGATTGAGAAGAGTCAGTAAGGAGTAATGGTCTTTTCCTTTAGTGGAGAGTAGATCATTGGTTACTTTAGTGAGAGTTTCTGCTGTGTGATTAGGGTGAGAACCAGATTGGAGAGGATTAAAGGGACAGTATACTATAAAATAGTTTTCCCTTAAAGGGACACTAAACACATTTTTTTTCTTTAATGATTCAGATAGAGCATGCAATTTTAAGCAACTTTCTAATTTACTCCTATTACCAATTTTTCTTCTATCTCTTGTTATCTTTATTTAAAAAGCAGGAATGTGATGCATAGGAGCCGGCCCATTTTTGGTTAAGAACCTGGGTTATACTTGCTTATTGGTGGGTAAAAGGCAGCCTTCAATAAGCAAGCGCTATCCATGGTGCTGAATCTAAAATGGGCTGGCTGCTAGGATTTACATTCATGATTTTCAAATAAAGATAGCAAGAGAACGAAGAAAAAAATGATAATAGGATAAATAAGAAAGTTGCTTAAAATTGCATGCTCTATATAAATCATGAAAGAAAGAAATTGGGTTCAGTATCCCTCTAATGTGTTTCCAAATACTTGTTTTACCAGCTGCAGAGTATAAAATGTATGAGATTTGCTTTTTAAGTTTTTTTTTGTGTATATCAAATAGTTGATTTTGTGTTTTGAGGCCACAACCTTATAAAATGGGTTGAGCTTGTAGATATAATCTGATCTCATTAATTTATCACATTGTGTACATATACATGCTTCTTTATCTTATATCTGTCCATAAACCAATCACCAATACTTGGAGAGAATAATGGATAATTATTAAAGTGAATGTAAAGTTTCATCAAGTAGTGCCCGGTTTTTAAAAATACTATTAAAAACAGGGGCACTTTCATTGATGAAACTTTACATTGCACCATATTTATAGAAATACTTACCTCTTCGTTTTGAAAGCCGGATTGCTGATGATGTCGCTTCCCCCGCCCGTCACAAGCCTCTTCCTACGTCAGAAATGATGATTCCGGCCTTCCTCCAATCACGGGGTTACTTTAGGCAATGCTTCCCCGGGGGTAAAGCCGTGATTGGAGGATGCCGGAATCGTCATTGCTGACGTAGGAAGAGGCTTGCGACGGTCTGGCGAAGCGCTGGAGCGGCTTTCAAGACGAAGAGGTAAGTATTTCTACAAATATGGTGCAATGTAAAGTTTCATCAATGAAAGTGCCCCTGTTTCTAATAGTATTTTTAAAAACCGGGCACTACTTACTACTTGATGAAACTTTACATTCACTTTAACTAAATAAGAGCACAAGAGTACAATATTAAATGTTTAAAATTAAGATTTAACATGTAAAAAAAACAAGGGAGAGAATGTTATAATAGCAGACAAATAAGGGATCCTGGGAGGCTTAAAGGAACACTAAACCAAAAAAAAATATTTCATGATTCAAGTAGAGAATACAATTTTAAACAACATTCCAATTTACTTCTATTATCTAATTTGCTTCATTCTTTAGATATCCTTTATTGAAGAAATAGCAATGCACATGGGGGAGCCAATCACACGAGGCATCTATGTGCAGCAACCAATCAGAAGCTACTGAGCCTATCTAGATATGCTTTTCAGCAAAGTATGTCAAGAGAATTAAGCAAATTAGATAATAGAAGTATATTAGATAGTTGTTTAAAATTGCATACTCTTTCTAAATCACGGAAGAAAAAATTTGGGTTTCATGTCCCTTTAAAAAAGTTTCGGCAAATAAGGGATATCCCTGGAAAAAATGGATGGATGACAACCTTAATATCATGAGTACGTGATTCGTTGTGAACTGTGGAGAATGCAACTTTATCAAGTGATGATATAAGCACAGAATTGCAGGGCCACAGAGCCTGGTCAGAAGATGGTGTATAGGTTTGAGAGTAGAGGTTTGGGTTTGGAAGAAAAGTCTGAGAGATGTTTCTCCAAGATAGCATTTTTTATGGGCAGTGTGGTGACAGAAGACTGTTTCTGGGTTAGGAAATGGGTGGGGAGCTGAAAATCCTAAAAAAATATACACTAAAAAAATGAGCACACATTTACTGTAGTTACTTTTCCTCATGCATAAACAGATTGTTGGGCATTAGGTGTATGATTTCCTGGTATTTATATGTTATATGAATGTGGAACATTCTCACGTTAATTACAGGATGCAGCAGATGGAATCTACCATATTATAGATGTCTTCACCCATTTAAACTAGAGGGTTAGCACCAGCAATTGGTTAATGACTAAATGAATATTTATAGACAAGGTTGTATATAGGGTGATCTAAATATATGGAAATGAATGCTGTAAACCTAGATCTCAAGAAGAGATTTGACTTGAGTATTTACATTGTTTTACACTGAGTAATGCCATTCTATGTATGCATGTACAAGAAGTAATATAAAGCATGTCAACTTAAATAACACAAATACAGATATATTTATGTATAACAAATATTGAAGGCAACATTTTCCATCATACATATTTAAGAGCTGCTATTGAACATGATTAAATAGTTTTGGTATAAAAAACTCACAGAAATACTGTGCACAAATACTATTAAATATTTATGGTCAAAGAAAAGTCTTCATAAGACTGAGAAATGAAAGAAGCAAATAACACTGTAAAATATTTTACAAATAAACTCTATTAGATGGAGTAAAATATAGGTACAAATCCCTTTTGCCAAACTACTTGGAACCAGAAAAGATTTGAATTTTGGAATATTTGCATCTGTAAAATAAAAACAGAGGGCTCGTTTCCATTAAGCCGTAATTCGGTTTGCGTGCACTCGCAAACCATTAAATAAGCTGTCAGAAGCAATATCGTTCACCGACTGCTTCCAACACTCGTTATAACTCAATTTCGGCAACTGGACTCCAGCTTCTGAAAACATTATCATGTCCTATACAAAGTATCAGAACCCGCTAATCTTTAAATAATACCCAGTTTCCAATGCCCACACAAACCGTTAATACACTGTCGGAGGCTGCATATACAGTAACAAAAATTACACCCAGCTCAACTAGGTGTAAAACAGGAAAAAGGTGCTTTTTGAGACCTTTTTCCCATTGAACTCTAACCCGACATGTCAAAACCCCTCTATCCACCATCCCCCCACATCACAATTTATAATAAATGTATCAACCTCTAAACCGCCATGCCCCACAACGCAAACTAGCTATTAAAACTATTAACCCCTAATCCACCATGCCCCACAACGCAATATAGCTATTTAAACTATTAACCCCTAAACCGCCATGCCCCACAATGCAATCCAGCTATTTAAACTATTAAACCCTAATTCGTCCTGCCCCACAATGCAATCTAGCTATTTAAACTATTAACCCCTAAAGCACCATATCCCCATATCACAAATAACTAATCACTAAGTCTCCTTACCTAACACCCCCTAAATTAACCCCATTACATAAATTAAAATAATCCTACATTTCAATTAAAATAATAAATCCTAAATTACAATTAAAATAAAAAAGTCTAACATTACAAAAAATAATAAATCAAATGATAAAAAATAAAAAAATTATACCCAATCCCTATGAAAATAACCCCCCCCCAAAGAAAAACACCCCCTAATCTAATACTAAACTACCAATAGCCCTTAAAATGGCCTTTTGTAGGGCATTGCCCTAAGTTAAACAGCTCGTTTACCTTTAAAAAAACTAAGTTCCTCGTAACATTAAAATCCACCAAACCCCCCCAAATTAAAAAAAACTAACACTAAAAAATCCTAAACTAACCCATTGCCCCTAAAGAGACATTTGTATGTGCATTGCCCTTAATAGGGCATTCAGCTCTTTTACTGCCCTTAAATTATCGCCCATTAAATCTAAAAAAAATTAAAAAAAATTTCCCTAAGTCTAACCCCCAGATAGGTACTCACAGTTCCGTGGTCCTGGATGTAGATAGAAGAGGTCGCCGCTTGGAAGAAGACTGCACCGCCGGACTTCAGGAACCGTGAGTACCTATCTGGGGGTTAGACTTAGTTTTTTTTAAATTTATATTTATTTTTTAGATTAGGGATTTAATGGGTGGTAAAGGAGCTGAATGCCCTTTTAAGGGCAGTAAAAGAGCTGAATGCCCTTTTAAGGACATTGCTCACACAAATTCCCCTTTAGGGGCAATGGGTAGTTTAGGATTTTTTAGTGTTAGGTTTTTTTTTATTTTGGAGGGTTTTGTGGGTGGGGAGTTTTACTGTTAGAGGGAACTTCATTGTTTTGAAAGGTAAAAGCTTTTTAACTTAGGGCAATGCCCTACAAAAGGTCCTTTTAAGGGCTATTGGTAGTTTAGTATTAGATTAGGGGGTGTTTTTATTTTGAGGGGCTTTTTTATTTTCATAGGGATTAGGTATTTTTTTTATTTATTTTTTATCATTTGGTTTATTATTTAATGCAATATTAGACTTTTTTTATTTTTTGTAATTTTAGATTAATTTAAATGTAGGTGTTTTATTTTTAAAGTAATGTTAGTTTTTTTTGCAAGTACTAAAATGGAGCCGTAAATTACTTTTAGCTGTCGGCCGCTTCGGTAGCTTTCGGCTCAATTTTTAACGGATCAATGGAAACGAGCCCAGAGAGGGGATGGGACCAATTGTAAATAATAATACATTATGGGCTAGATTACAAGTGGAGAGTTAATTTATTGTGCACCTGTAAACGGGTAAATTTGCCCCTTTGCGAACGAGTGACCATTACAAGTGGCTGGTTATTGCTACCGCGAGCTCATGGTAGCAATTCGCGTTTAGAAAATTAGCAAGAGATCAGGAGGCCTAGTTATCAACGTGTCTACTTACCTGCCATCGCCGCCCCCAATACGCCCGCCTAAGCTCGCCTCACATCGCCGCCGCAGACCTGAATACGCTCGCCAAAGTTATCAATAAAGCTGTCAAAAAGCTGCGCACCAAGTATGGGGCGATGAGCAGCGGACTGTGATAGTTATCACTCATCTGATCTCGCTGCTCTTCGGCTTTTTCCCAGCTTTATTGATACCCCTGTCACTAAGCACTCACACTAAACTACACTGTTCTACCCCCTATACCAGCGCCCCCGGAGCCCCCCACAACTAAATAAAGTTATTAACCCCTAAACCACCGCTCCTAGACCCCGCCGCAACTATAATAAATGTATTAACCCCTAAACAGCCGCTCCCAGAGCCCACCACCACCTACATTATACCTAGTAACCCCTATCCTCCCCCCCCTATACCGCCGCCACCTATAATAAATTTATTAACCCCTATTCTGCCGATCCCGGACCCCGCCGCAACTAAATAAATTGTTTAACCCCTAAACCGCCGCTCCCGGACCCCGCCGCCACCTATATTAAACTTATTAACCCCTAATCTGCCCCCTACACCGTCGCCACCTATAATAAATTTATTAACCCCTATCCTGCCCCCCCTACACTGCCGCAACTATAATAAATATGTTAACCCCTAAACCTAAGTCTAACCCTAACCCTAACACCCACCTAACTTAAATATTAATTAAATACATCTAAATATTATAACTCTTATTAACTAAATTAATCCTATTTAAAACTAAATACTTATCTTTAAAATAAACCCTAATATAGCTACAATATAAATTATAATTATATCGTATCTATCTTAGGATTTATTTTTATTTTACAGGCAAATTTCAATTTATTTTAACTAGGTACAATAGCTATTAAATAGTTAATAACTATTTAATATCTACCTAGCTAAAAGAAATACAAAATTACCTGTAAAATAAATCCTAACCTAAGTTACAATTAAACCTAACACTACACTATCATTAAATTAGTTAAATAAATGAGCTACAAATAACTACAATTAAATTCAATTAAATAAACTAACTAAAGTACAAAAAATAAAAAAACTAAGTTACAAAAAATAAAAAAAATAAGTTACAAACATTTAAAAAAATTTACAACAATTTTAAGCTACTTACACCTAATCTAAGCCCCCTAATAAAATAACAAAGCCCCCCAAAATAAAAAAAAATGCCATACCCTATTCTACATTAAAAAGTTAACAGCTCTATTACCTTACCAGCCCTCAAAAGAGCCTTTTGTGGGGCATGCCCCGAAGAAATCAGCTCTTTTGCCTGTAAAAAAAATTACAACCCCCCAACATTAAAACCCACCACCCACACACCCCTACTCTAACCCAAACCCCCCTTAAATAAACCTAACACTACCCCCCTGAAGATCATCCTACCTTTAGCCGTCTTCAGCCAGCCGACCACCGATGGAACAGAAGAGGACATCCGCAGCGGCCGAAGTCATCATCCAAGGGGCGCTGAAGAAGTCTTCCATCCAATTGAAGTCATCATCCAAGGGGCGCTGAAGAGGTCTTCCATCCGATTGAAGTCTTCATGCAGGCGGCGTCTTCAATCTTCATCCATCCGGAGCGGAGTGGAGCCATCTTCAGACGAGCCAACGTGGAGCCATCTTCTTCCGACGACTTCCCGACGAATGACGGTTCCTTTAAGTGACGTCATCCAAGATGGCGTCCCTCGAATTCCGATTGGCTGATAGGATTCTATCAGCCAATCGGAATTAAGGTAGGAAAAATCTGATTGGCTGATTAAATCAGCCAATCAGATTGAAGTACAATCCGATTGGCTGATCCAATCAGCCAATCAGATTGAGCTCGCATTCTATTGGTTGATCGGAACAGCCAATAGAATGTGAGCTCCACGTCGGCTCGTCTGAAGATGGCTCCGCTCCGGATGGATGAAGATTGAAGACGCCGCAGGGATGAAGACTTCAATTGGATGGAAGACCTCTTCAGCACCCCTTGGATGATGACTTCAATTGGATGGAAGACTTCTTCAGCGCCCCTTGGATGATGACTTCGGCTGCTGCAGATGTCCTCTTCTGTTCCATCGGTGGTCAGCTGGCTATTTGTTTTATTTTTTGTAACTTAGTTTTTTTATTTTTTGTACTTTAGTTAGTTTATTTAATTGTAGGTATTTGTAGTTAATTAATTTAATTTATTTAATGATAGTGTATTTTACAGGTAATTTTGTATTTCTTTTAGCTAGGTAGATATTAAATAGTTAATAACTATTTAATAACTATTCTAACTAGCTAAAATAAATACAAAGTTACCTGTAAAATAAATATAAATCCTAAAATAGCTACAATGTAATTATTAATTACATTGTAGCTATCTTAGGGTTTATTTTACAGGTAAGAATTTAGTTTTAAATAGGAATAATTTATTTAATGATAGTGTAGTGTTAGGTGTAATTGTAACTTAGGTTAGTTTTTATTTTATTTACAGGTAAATTTCTCTTTATTTTAGCTAGGTAGCTATTAAATAGTTATTAACTATTTAATAGCTATTGTACCTAGTTAAAATAAATTGAAATTTGCCTGTAAAATTAAAATAAATCCTAAGATAGATACAATATAATTATTATTTATATTGTAGCTATATTAGGGTTTATTTTAAAGCTAAGTATTTAGTTTTAAATAGGATTAATTTAGTTAATAAGAGTTATAATATTTAGATGTATTTAATTAATATTTAAGTTAGGTGGGTGTTAGGGTTAGACTTAGGTTTAGGGGTTAATAATTTTATTATAGTGGTGGCGGTGTAGGGGGGGCAGGATAGGGGTTAATAAATTTATTATAGGTGGCGGTGGTGTAGGGGGGCAGGATAGGGGTTAATAGGTATTATGTAGGTGGCGGCGGGGTCCGGGAGTGGCGGTTTAGGGGTTAACATATTTATTATAGTTGTGGCGGGGTCCGGGAGCGGCGGTTTAGGGGGGAATAACTTTATTTAGTTGCGGCAGTATAGGGGGCGGCAGATTAGGAGTTAATATGTATAATGTAGGTTGCGGCGGGGTCCGGGAGCGGCGGTTTAGGGGGTAATAAATGTATTTAGTTGCGGCAGTGTATGGGGGGGCAGATTAGGGGTGTTTAGACTCGGGGTACATGTTAGGGTGTTAGGTGTACACATTTCCCATAGGAATCAATGGGATGTCGGGCAGCAGCGAACATGAGCTTTCGCTATGGTCAGACTCCCATTGATTCCTATGGGATCCGCCGCCTCCAGGTACGCTGGGCCAGAAAAGTGCTGAGCGTACCTGCTAGTTTTTTGATAACTAGCAAAAGTAGTCAAATTGTGCCGAACTTGTGTTTGGAACATCTGGAGTGACGTAACAATCGATCTGTGTCGGACTGAGTCCGGCGGATTGAAGCTTACGTCACTAAATTCTACTTTTGCCGGGCAGCAGGGCTTGATAACTAAGGCGAATCAGCCTCGCCACAAATACACTGCGGAATTCCAGCGTATTTGAGGTTGACGGCTTGATAACTAGGGGCCCAGATCTCTGGTTAATTTTCTAAAAGTGCCCTAAAAATAAAGGGTCTTTTAGTTTTTTACTAGACAGTTTTTAGGGGTTAAAAACCAGCACTGACATTGTGGTCTATGGGATCTGTGTGTTCCCTGTAACTATATATGTATATGCTTATATACATATATATATATCTGTTAATATGTGTATTCATGTATGAGAACACACACAAAGTGGCACACGGTATAAAGGCTACACCCTTTATTAGAGCTGTTGCACTGGTCTGTTTATGAACTTATATTTATAATACTGAGTACACTCAGTGGTGAAAGTGCGGATTTCATTGCTTCAATATGTGTATTCATATACATATTAAAGGGATAGTAAATCCCAAAATGTTCTTTTATGATTCAGATAGAACATACAATTTTAAACAACTTTCCAATGTAATTCTATTATCAAATTTTCTTCATTCTCTTCTTATCCATTGCTGAAGGGACAGCATTGCACTACTGACAGGAAGCTGAAAATATCTATTTAGTCAAGAGCAGGCACCAATTAGCAGCAGCTCCCACTAGTGTATAATATGTGCGTATTCATTTTTTAACAAGGGATACCTAAGAGAACAAAGCACATTTGAAAATAGAAGTGAATTTAAAAGTGTCTTAAAATGACATGCTCTATCATGCTCTATCTCAGGGTTCTTCAAACTTTTTTTTACCAAGACCCAGTGTCATAATACCACATACCTTCGTGACCCTTTTTTTATGCTGAAAATTTCTGATGTAATATAGAACAAGATAGCTGCAATTGTTGGCAAAACTACTAAAATATGTGCGTACTTTATTCCTGATTATAGTCAAACTTGAAAGTGTTGTAAAATGTAATAACACACACACACTCTCATACAACACACACACTCATACCACACACACTCTCATACAACACACACATATACCACACACACTCTCATACAACACACACACATACCACACACACTCTCATACAACACACACATATACCACACACACTCTCATACAACACACACACATACCACACACACTCTCATACAACACACACACATACCACACACACTCTCATACAACACACACACATACCACACACACTCTCATACAACACACACATATACCACACACACTCTCATACAACACACACACATACCACACACACTCTCATACAACACACACACTCATACCACACACACTCTCATACAACACACACATATACCACACACACTCTCATACAACACACACACATACCACACACACTCTCATACAACACACACACATACCACACACACTCTCATACAACACACACACATATACCACACACACTCTCATACAACACACACATATACCACACACACTCTCATACAACACACACACATACCACACACACTCTCATACAACACACACACATACCACACACACTCTCATACAACACACACACATACCACACACACTCTCATACAACACACACACATATACCACACACACTCTCATACAACACACACATATACCACACACACTCTCATAAAACACACACACTCATACCACACACACTCTCATACAACACACACATATACCACACACACTCTCATACAACACACACATATACCACACACACTCTCATACAACACACACACATACCACACACACTCTCATACAACACACACATATACCACACACACTCTCATACAACACACACACATACCACACACACTCTCATACAACACACACACATACCACACACACTCTCATACAACACACACACATACCACACACACTCTCATACAACACACACACACATACCACACACACTCTCATACAACACACACATATACCACACACACTCTCATACAACACACACACTCATACCACACACACTCTCATACAACACACACATATACCACACACACTCTCATACAACACACACACATACCACACACACTCTCATACAACACACACATATACCACACACACTCTCATAAAACACACACATATACCACACACACTCTCATACAACACACACATATACCACACACACTCTCATAAAACACACACATATACCACACACACTCTCATACAACACACACATATACCACACACACTCTCATACAACACACACACATACCACACACACTCTCATACAACACACACATATACCACACACACTCTCATAAAACACACACATATACCACACACACTCTCATACAACACACACATATACCACACACACTCTCATACAACACACACACTCATACCACACACACTCTCATACAACACACACACATACCACACACACTCTCATAAAACACACACATATACCACACACACTCTCATACAACACACACACATACCACACACACTCTCATAAAACACACACATATACCACACACACTCTCATACAACACACACACATACCACACACACTCTCATACAACACACACATATACCACACACACTCTCATACAACACACACATATACCACACACACTCTCATACAACACACACATATACCACACACACTCTCATACAACACACACATATACCACACACACTCTCATACAACACACACATATACCACACACACTCTCATACAACACACACATATACCACACACACTCTCATACAACACACACATATACCACACACACTCTCATAAAACACACACACTCATACCACACACACTACAGACGCATTCATATAACACACGCACACCACATACTTTCATACAACACACACACACACCACATACTCTCATACAACCCACTGATACACCACACATAGAGGCCTACTTATCAAGCCGTCAACCGCAAATACGCTGGAATTCCGCAGCGTAATTGTGGAGAGCCTGATTCCCCTTAGTTATACGATCCGCCGGTCTCAGTCCGACACAGATCGATGCTTACATCATTACAGATGTTCTGAATGCAAATTCGGCACTATCTGACTACTTTTGCTAGTTATCAACTTTCTACCAGGTACGCTCGCCACTATTCTGGCCCAGCGTACCACCTTTTCAATCCGCCGCCCTGGAGGCGGCGGATGCCATAGGAATCAATGGGAGTATGGAAGCAGCGAAAGCTCATGTTCACTGCTGCCCGATATCCCTTTGATTCCTATGGGAGAATAAAAGTTACGTTTACACCTAACACCCTAACATAAGCCCCGAGTCTAAACACCCCTAATCTGCCGCCCCCTACACCGCCGCCACCTACATTCTTTTATTAACCCCTAATCTGCCGCCCGACACCGCCGCCACCTACATTATTTTATTAACCCCTAATCTGCCCCCTGACACCGCAACACCTACATTATACTTATTAACCCCTAATCTACCGCCCCCTACACTGCCGCCACCTACATTATACTTATTAACCCCTAATCTGCTGCCCCGACACCGCCACCACCTACATAAAGTTATTAACCCCTATCCCGCCGCTCCCGGAGCCCACAGCAACTAAATAAATGTATTAACCTCTAAAGCCCTGGCCTCCCATATCACTAGCACTTACTAAACCTATTAACCCCTAAACCTAACAACCTGCTAACTTTATATTAAATATTAACTCATCCCTATCTTATAATAAATTTAAACTTACCTTTAGATTTAAATTAAACTATATTAAACTATTAATGAATCTACCCTAACTGTTATACTAAAATTACATTAAACTATATTAAACTATTAATTAATCTACCCTAACTATTATACTTAATTACATTAAACTACAAATTAAATGAACTATATTATACATTTAAACACTTAACCCTACTCAAATAATTTAAATCTACAATAAAAAATTACAAAGTTACAAAAAACTAACAACTGTTACACAAAATAACAAACACTAAGTTACAAAACAAAATAAACACTAAGTTACACAAAATAAAAAAATAAATTATCAAATATTTAAACTAATTACACCTAATCTAAGAGCCCTATAAAAATAAAAAAGCCCCCCAAAATAAAAAAACCTAACCTACAATAAACTACCAATGGCCCTTAAAAGAGCCTTTTGCAGGGCATTGCCCCAAAGAAATCAGCTATTTTATCTGTAAATAAAAAATACAAATACCCCTCAACAGTAAAACCCGCCACCCATACAACCAAACCCCCCAAATAAAAACCTTACTAAAAAACCTAAGCACCTTTATTGCCCTGAAAAGGGCATTTGGATGGGCATTGACCTTAAAAGGGCATTTAGCTCTATTGCTGCCCAAACCCTAATCTAAAACTAAGACCCATCCAATAAACCCTTTAAAAAGCCTAACACTATCCCCCGAAGATCCACTTACAGTTTTGAAGATCCGACATCCATCCTCAAAGAAGTCGTCAGAAGTCTTCATCCAAGCGGCCGAAGTCTTCATCCAAGCCCACAGAAGTCTTTATCCTGACAGCATCTTCATCCATCCGGCGCGGAGCGGCTCCATCTTCGTTGAGGATGGATATTGGATCTTCAAAACTTTAAGTGGATCTTCAGGGGTTAGTGTTGTTTTTTTAAGGGTTTATTGGGTGGGTTTTAGTTTTAGATTAGGGTTTGGGCAGCAAAAGAGATAAATGCCCTTTTAAGGACAATGCCCATCCAAATGCCCTTTTCAGGGCAATGGGGAGCTTAGGTTTTTAGTTAGGGTTTTATTTGGGGGGTTGGTTGTGTGGGTTTTACTGTTGGGGGGTGTTTTTATTTTTATTTACAGGTAAAAGAGCTGATTTCTTTGGGGCAATGCCCCGCAAAAGGCCCTTTTAAGGGCCATTGGTAGTTTATTGCAGGTTAGGGTTTTTTATTTTGGGGGGCTTTTTTATTTTCATAGGGCTCTTAGATTAGGTGTAATTAGTTTAAATATTGATCATTTATTTTTTATTTTGTGTAATTTAGTGTTACACAATTTAGTGTTAATTTAGTGTAACTTTGTAATTTTTTATTGTATATTTAAATTATTTGAGTAGGGTTAGGTGTTTAAATATATAATATAGTTAATTTAATTTGTAGTTTAATGTAATTTTAGTATAACAGGGTAGATTAATTATTAGTTTAATATAGTTTAATGTCATTTTAGTATAACAGTTAGGGTAGGTTAATTAATAGTTTAATATAGTTTAATTTAAATCTAAAGGTAAGTTTAAATTTATTATAAGATAGGGATGAGTTAATATTTAATATAAAGTTAGCGGGTTGTTAGGTTTAGGGGTTAATAGTTTAATTTAGTTTATGGCGATGTGGGGGGCTGGCGGTTTAGGGGTTAATAGGTTTAGTAAGTGGTAGTGATGTGGGAGGCCAGAGGTTTAGGTGTTAATACCTTTAGTTAGTTGCCGGGAGTGGCGGGATAGGGTTTAATAACTTTATTTTAGTTGCAGCGGGGTCCGGGAGCGGCGGGATAGGGGTTAAACAGTTTTGTATAGTGGCGGTGCTTAGGGACAGACAGTATACAAATAAAGCTGTGAAAAAGCCGAATAGCAGCAAGATCGATGACTGTTAGTTAACAACAGTCCGCTGCTCATCGCCCCGTACTTGGTGCGCGCCTTTTTGACAACTTTTTATATAAATATGGAGAGTGTATTCAGGTCCACGGCCACGATGTTAGGCGATGTCAGGCGAGCGTATTGGTGCCGTCGAATGCAGCACAGTTGACGGCTTGATAAGTAGGCCTCATACAACACACACACTCTTATATAACACACACACCTCACACACTCTCCCATAACACACACATAAGTCAGGACCCAGTAAACATGGTGTTGCGACTCAGTAATGGGTCCCAACCCGTGGTTTGAAGAACCTTGCTCTATCTGAATCATGCAAGTTTAATTTTGACTTTCCTATCCCTTTTGCTGCGCTAGTTCTCATGCCATGTCTGACGGCATGACAACGAGGTTCTCATTGGAGCCTTTGGAAGCACGCTCTTGTGAGCGCAATGCTTCTGTGCAATGCGAATGGGAGATCGCGTTCACATTGCACCTAACTTGTAATACCAATGCACATTTGCATGCACTGGTATTATAAAGTTGAGCACAAATATTGCTTTCGCAGAAGATAATACAAAAACGCAAGCAATACTTTAAAAAAAACAATACCCCAGTGAATGGCTACTCACTCTCCAAAACCTCAATCATATGAGGTAAGGTCAGCGTTCTAAACGTCAGTCAGTGGCAGTTCTAAATGGGGGCCTACAGGGGCCAGTACCCCTGTAAAAATGTCCCTGCCCACCGTGGCCCCCGCCCGTGGCCCCCCTGAGTTGACTGAATAATAAAATGAAAAGAAATTAATTTAATGATCAAGTTATTACGATTTTATGCGACGCATCCGAACACTGCCTTGCCTGATGCGAGATGAGAATGAGAACGGCAGCAACAAGTATTGAAGTCAAGAGAGGAGCTACTAATGTCTTTTTGCAATAAGCGAAGGTAAGCAAAACAATTTCATCTCTTAAAGTGATTTGTTGCAAGTAACCGTGTTACTGTTGTTCCTAATCCTCACTCTGATAAGAAAATCAAGTTTGTAAATGTCTGGTCTCGCTATGCCTAAATATCTAAGCAAACTCTTTGAAGCAGAAGCAAATATCCGAATGTCAGTATCCTAGCTAGTTCTACACAATGTTGTAACATTAAACACATAACCTTATCAGTCTTGGCTGTTGCATTTCGATAAATAATACATTTATTGAGTAAAGTAATCAACAGTATCTGCCCGCGACCGTGTTAAGTAGGGAGGGATGGTTACTTGTGAAATGAGACGTATGCGCCGCATACGGTATGCCTCTACATTGTTTTTTTTTCTTCTAGTAGTCACCATGAAATGAGGAAGGGACATTGCAGCCTTCTTTGCCCCAGTAAATAAAAAGTGAGAGAAACATATCAAGGTATTGAGAGAGCTAAGGAGCTGGAAGAGGGAGAGCCAGATGAGTTGGTGGAGGTTGGAGAGAAGGCAGGTGATGAAAGTGAAGGCACTGACACAGAGAGGGACATTCCAGAGGGTGAGAATGAAGAAGAGGGTGAGGAGGAAAACATACAGGGGCAGAGAGAGGAACAGCCAGAGGGACAGCAAGTTGATACATGTGGATCAAGTACTGCACCATCAGGTTTGTAATGTAGAAAAAGGTGTTTCATGCCTTTTGACAGTAGCACTGGCTTCCATAAATAGAAATGACACATTGCTGTACCCTTTTATTTGGTCAAAATACTGTTTTTGCTATATGTGATTGGTTTCTTTCAAATGTTACTTATGTTACAAATTTCAGCATTGGCTCTGATAGCCCCAATAGCTGATGTGGAGTTTTGTTCGTTAAAATAAATTGATGTTATTTTTGGCACTTATGTTAAATGCTGAAGGCCTCCATAGTTTCATGTCAGACGGTTATAAGGTGTGTGGAAATTACATTGTTTTTGATGACATTTCAGTGGCTCATCATCAGTTAAATATTATCTGTGGTGACATTTTTTCAGGGGTCCATGCCCACCTTTTGCAGCATTGTCCTACTGTATTAAATTTCTAATTTTTGATGGGCCTACCTCATTGTTTCAATTGATGCACTCTTTATGTACAAAATAAAAGTTTGTATGATTTTAATGTAAAGCAAAATTAAAGTAATGTTTAAATATAATTTGTTTCCGCTTTTTAATGTGCCCCTCTTATTAAACACTGGCCCCACCTTGGCCCCCCCAGTAAAATTTGTCTAGAACCGCCACTGATATCAGTCATTGGCTTAGTAAAGGTGAATCCATGCTGCTGTCCTCGATACTTTGATTGTCAAATCCCTTTACACTGTCGGGACTTGACTCTTGTAACTGTGTTGTACTAAAACTTGTGCAAAAGATATGCTAGACCAGTATTTGGCCAAAGTTAAGAAAGAAACAACTGTTAAAACAGAGCGCTACTGCAATCAGCATGTATTCAAACACTGCGACGTAAGATGGGCGTGGCCTTACGTGTTTCACAGAAAATATCCTCTTTGTGAGAGGCTTTCCATATATATATATATATTTGCATGCAAATCTGAAGCCGTATATGCGTACACCCCTTAGAAAACCAAGTCAGATTTTTTATAAATAATCTTGTGCACACCTAAACTGTGGCCTATAGATAAAAGCTAATATGTTAAAGCATGGGATTAGCTGTTGAGATTACAGTGAAAGATCCAATATAAATATAATTTGCAAATATAATTCAGTGTTCGCTATCCTTTAAAACATTCTCATTTATTCATTTCAGTGTAAAAAGTTTGTGTGCGTTGGAACCAAAATAAGCCTGTATATACCAAGATTGGTTAGGATTAGTTAAAAAGTCTAAGGCAATATATACAGTGGATGGTTTTAGTACTCTAACGGCTAGATTTAGAGTTTTGTCGGTAAGGACCCGCGTAGCTAACGCCGGCTTTTTTCTGGCCGCACCATAAAAATAACTCTGGTATTGAGAGTCCACATAAAGGCTGCGTTAGGCTCCAAAAAAGGAGCGTAGAGCATATTTAACGCAGCTTCAACTCTCGATACCAGAGTTGCTTACGCAAGCGGCCAGCCTCAAAAACTTGTGCACGATTCCCCCATAGAAAACAATTGGGCTGTTTGAGCTGAAAAAAAACCTAACACCTGCAAAAAAGCCGTGTTCAGCTCCTAACGCAGCCCCATTGTTTGCTATGCGGAAACACTTCCTACGTCTGCACCTAACACTCTAACATGTACCCCGAGTCTAAACACCCCTAGCCTTACACTTATTAACCCCTAATCTGCCGCCCCCGCTATCGCTCGCATTCTATTGGCTGTTCCGATCAGCCAATAGAATGCAAGCTCAATCTGATTGGCTGATTGGATCAGCCAATCGGATTGAACTTGATTCTGATTTGCTGATTCCATCAGCCAATCAGAATATTCCTACCTTAATTCCGATTGGCTGATAGAATCCTATCAGCCAATCGGAATTCGAGGGACGCCATCTTGGATGACGTCCCTTAAAGGAACCGTCATTCTTCAGTTGGACGTCGCCGGATGAAGATGGGTCCGCGGTGGAGGTCTTCAGGATGGAGCCGGTCGTCATCGGTTGAAGATAGAAGATGCCGCTTGGATCAAGATGGTTGCCGGTCCGGATCGCCTCTTCTTCCCGGATAGGATGAAGACTTTGGAGCCTCTTCTGGACCTCTTCAGCCACCGGATGATGGATCGCCAGCCCCCGCTTGGGTTGGATGAAGATTTTGGAGCCAGGACGGATCGGTGATACCTGGTGAGGTGAAGACAAGGTAGGATGATCTTCAGGGGCTTAGTGTTAGGTTTATTTAAGGGGGGTTTGGGTTAGATTAGGGGTATGTGGGTGGTGGGTTGTAATGTTGGGGGGGGGTATTGTATGTTTTTTTTTACAGGCAAAAGAGCTGAACTTCTTGGGGCATGCCCCGCAAAGGGCCCTGTTCAGGGCTGGTAAGGTAAAAGAGCTTTGAACTTTAGTAATTTAGAATAGGGTAGGGCATTTTTTATTTTGAGGGTCTTTGTTATTTTATTAGGGGGCTTAGAGTAGGTGTAATTAGTTTAAAATTGTTGTAATATTTTTCTTATGTTTGTAAATATTTTTTTATTTTTTGTAACTTAGTTCTTTTTTATTTTTTGTACTTTAGTTAGTTTATTTCATTGTAGTTATTTGTAGGAATTGTATTTAATTTATTTATTGATAGTGTAGTGTTAGGTTTAATTGTAGGTAATTGTAGGTATTTTATTTAATTAATTTAATGATAGTATAGTGTTAGGTTTAATTGTAACTTAGGTTAGGATTTATTTTACAGGTAATTTTGAAATTATTTTAACTAGGTAACTATTAAATAGTTCTTAACTATTTAATAGCTATTGTACATGGTTAAAATAAATACAAAGTTGCCTGTAAAATAAATATTAATCCTAAAATAGCTATAATATAATTATAATTTATATTGTAGCTATATTAGGATTTATTTTACAGGTAAGTATTTAGCTTTAAATAGGAATAATTTATTTAATAAGAGATAATTAATTTCGTTATATGTAAATTATATTTAACTTAGGGGGGTGTTAGTGTTAGGGTTAGACTTAGCTTTAGGGGTTAATACATTTATTAGAATAGCGGTGAACTCCAGTCGGCAGATTAGGGGTTAATAATTGAAGTTAGGTGTCGGCGATGTTAGGGAGGGCAGATTAGGGGTTAATACTATTTATTATAGGGTTAGTGAGGCGGATTAGGGGTTAATAACTTTATTATAGTAGCGGTGCGGTCCGCTCGGCAGATTAGGGGTTAATAAGTGTAGGCAGGTGGAGGCTACGTTGAGGGGGGCAGATTAGGGGTTAATAAATATAATAAAGGGGTCGGCGGTGTTAGGGGCAGCAGATTAGGGGTACATAAGGATAACGTAGGTGGCGGCGCTTTGCGGTCGGCAGATTAGGGGTTAATAAGTGTAGGTAGCTGGCTGTGACGTTGTGGGGGGCAGATTAGGGGTTAATAAATATAATATAGGGGTCGGCGGTGTTAGGGGCAGCAGATTAGGGGTACATAAGGATAAAGTAGTTGGCGGTCGGCAGATTAGGGGTTAAAAAAAATTAATCGAGTTGCGGCGATGTGGGGGGACCTCGGTTTAGGGGTACATAGGTAGTTTATGGGTGTTAGTGTACTTTAGAGTACAGTAGTTAAGAGCTTTATAAACCGGCGTTAGCCCAGAAAGCTCTTAACTACTGACTTTTTTCCTGCGGCTGG
Source organism: Bombina bombina (assembly GCF_027579735.1). Taxonomy (NCBI): domain Eukaryota; kingdom Metazoa; phylum Chordata; class Amphibia; order Anura; family Bombinatoridae; genus Bombina; species Bombina bombina. The sequence continues at coordinate 938,660,749 of NC_069500.1, forward strand.
AGTTTTGTCGTTAGATTTCTAACGCTCACTTCAGACACGACTCTAAATACCGGAGTTAGAAAAATCCCATTGAAAAGATAGGATACGCAATTTACATAAGGGGATCTGCGGTATGGAAAAGTCGCGGCTGAAAAGTGAGCGTTAGACCCTTTTTTGAGTGACTCCAAATACCGGAGGTAGCCTAAAACCAGCGTTAGGAGCCTCTAACGCTGGTTTTCACGGCTAACGCCAAACTCTAAATCTAGGCCTTAGAAACCAATGTTTTTGGTAAATGTGTATATTAAATTAAACAAATTGTATAAATTCTCATCATCACTAAATTTACATAATAAAAAATACAGGTAGACAAACATTCCTATCGTCTTTGTCAATAAAACACTGTCTGTTAAACATAGCTTACTTTCCTTTCTGTGTTTGTACAGGGAGGGTTTGAGTGAGTTCTCCTGCTGCCACATTCTTGTGCTCAGGAGTCAAGTTTTTAGCAAGACATTGTCTTTCTTTCTTTTCTGTGCTGTATGCTTGATGCAGCCAGCTGCCCTTGGTGTTGTATCTTTGACACTAAGGCGTTGTTGTCTGCATGAGACAGTACATTACTGCTTTCCCTAGCTTACCCCTCTGCCAGATCCGCTCCCTTAACTTCATTCTTGGAAAGTTTCTGAGTCTCTAAGGAGATAAAACACGGGCAACATTTGCTCTTGCTTGAACAATTTCACAAGGCATTCAGTCTTGTTTTGTTAATGCTGCTACTAAAGGTGGGTAAGGGGCATGAGAAATGTTACTAATAGCCTATAAATGTAACATCAAAAAGATGTTTCTGACCTCACATTGTATGCAAAATAATCATTTTGTTTTCATTAGAGAGAGAAAACTAGCTTACAGTATATATATATATATATCAGTCATACAACTTCCTGTAATTAGGGATGCGCAAAACTCAAAAATGGAATTTTAATATTAGAATGAATGTTCTCCTTGATTTTCATCTCTACCACTAAATGTTTCTCAAATGCAGCATGCAATTGAAAAAAAAGTAAAACATAACATTTGAATATTGTTTTTCAAAAAGTGTAGGTCTACAAGAGCCAGCATCCATATGTTGCATGTCACTATTTTTTATTTTTGTCTTAAATAGAATGTTACATACAAATTTGGAAATCAACAAATACTGCATTCAAAGGATATATTCAAATATCACACTGGAATGTTGATACTATTAGAATCAGTATTTGAATGTTATACTTTATATCTTTTTTCTTTTTTGTTAAATCAAAAGTTTCAGTTGAAGTAGGGAAACCTACTATTGATTTACAACAGGGATGGCCAACTGACAACCGACTTGGGCCATATGCATTCATTTTTGCCTCCCCCCCCCCCCTCCCCCAAGAAAAAGCAGAACTACGAATGTGTGCCATAGTTGTTTTTGTGGCCCCAGAAAAAAAAAACAATTAAAAATGTGGGGTTTGGGGTCTTCTGATGGTTGGGCCTCAACTCAGAAGAGCCTTCTGGAGGATAGAGCACCAGATAAAGGGTACCCAGTAACAATCATGTATTAAAACAAGGTTCACTCACATTTGGAGAAGCACATTCAAGTTCATAAAATGCCTTACGGGACCTCTAAGCTGTCCAGCAAGCTCTCCTCAGGTAAAGCGGGAACTCCTTTCCTTTTATCCAACAACCAGGTTTTGCTCCTAATGGATACTTTAAAGGAGATCTGAGTGGGGCGAAAGGCACCCTGCCGCTCCTTATATGGGACTAGATGGAAAGAGCTTGCAACTCAGTACAAACTCAAAAAAGCAGCAGTGTGTTAAAACGCTTGAATAAAACAATAACGATTCAACATGTTTCCAAAATATTGATCTATGGCCACCATGTTGGCTAAGCCTATAAACATCTGAAATAACTTAAGAACAAACAACTATGGCCAGTGTTGTAAATAAAAAAAATGCCTTTCAATCATATGTGATAAAGTTTTGACAATATTCTAAGAGTCTGATGATCAAAAACTCGCATGGAGAGACATGACATAAAATCATTGGGTCCTTTTTTGAGTATTACATTGTAATGTATGTTTCTCTCCTTCACATAAAGCCTCACTAGCTAGAAACAGCTCTCAAGCTAAAATTTGCCTTAATAAAATTGAGGGACCTCACAGATAATCTCACCAGAGTGGAGACCTTTAGATCAGATCATCAGGCCCCATGAAAGATTTTACAAAGTAAAAAAATCACCAAAATTCACAGGACAAGGTAACAAGTTGCACAATATGAGTTTTCCGTGCACGTTGTGGTCTTTTCACATTAAATTACCATTGTGCAGCTATTACAAGTCTTGAAAAATCACGATTGTGCACTCGTATTTGCCTTTTAGGCAACAATCCTTTCCGCACTCAAAGAGCTGTAGTTAACAGTTTTGCACAACATAAAAGTTTCACGAAACACTTCAAAAATACATTACAAAGTACATTTACACTCATATTAACACTGTCTAATAAAAATAATTTTTAAAAAATATTTCACATAAAGGTTATAAGGGATCAAAGATATGAGATCTTGGTTGTTAGGGGAAAAAAAAGCCTATAAAGGGATTTTACATTGACATACATACACATACATAGAGAAACGTGTTTTTTATGTATAGAGATATGTTTAACAATGGAGATAAAGAGAAAAAAAATACATTACAATCTTATGCACATTAAACAATATCTCAGAGGGATTTTCAAAGCGATATTCGCATATAGATCTTGAGATATATATATATATATATATATATATATACACCTGTATACACACCATATACATTATATATACATTCATATACATATCTCGCTATAAATAGATATATCTGTTCAAAAATCATCACATATATAGAGAAATATTTATTTAGAAATAAATAGAACATATTCTGTTAAGAAAACATTTTCGCAATATGAAATAGTAGCATTTTCATGTACACTTTTCAAGGAGAATACGTCATGGACTTTGCGCAACATATTAGGGTTTTTGTGTTTTCTCTTTCTATTGTTTCTATTTGTCTTTTTCATTGACTTCTATGGGGAATACGTGAACGCACACACGATTTGTCTGTTTAGATTACATGGCTTAACATGCACGCAAAAAAAGTTATTTTGCAACTTGTTATAGCTACGCAACCCTAAATGCGAAAAAACCATAACAAGCGCAGTGTTTTTGCAACTGATTTGCCGCGCAACTTGTAATCTTGCCCACAATGTGAAATCATGGTTCTTAAATGTTTTCTATTATGCATAATATATATATATATATATATATATATATATATATATATATATATATATATATATATATAAAAGCACATGTTTTGAAATCAATGGAAGTCCAATACCAGTATGTCAGATTTAAAGGGCCATAATACCCAAATGTTTAAACACTTGAAAGTGATGCAGCATAGCTGTAAAAGCTGACTAGAAAATATCTCCTGAACATCTCTATGTAAAAAAGAAAGATATTTTACCTCAAAAGTTCCTCAGTAGCCACCTCCCATTGTAAAGGATTTCTAAGCAGCATTTTAGTGTGTCTGTCCTGGGACAGCTGAAAGGATGAGCCTCGTGAACTCTCATATTATTTCACCAATCAGGTAAAGGAAGCTTACTATGAAATCTCATGAGAGTTAAGTCAAATCTCATGAGATCACAGTAAGAGTTCATGACCTCAGCACTGCTGATGCTGATTGGCTGCTGTTCATTTCTTCATTTTTTTTATTTTATTTTTTATTTTTACCTGCAGCTGGGAGCAGCTGAGTATAACTTTTTACACAGAACTTACACTGCTGAGCTGAGGAGATTGTGAGGTAAAATATCTTCCTTTTTTACATAGAGATGCTCAGGTGATATTTTCCTGTCAGCTTTTTACAGTTATATTGCATCAGTTTCAAGTGATTTAGCATATGAGTATTATGTCCCTTTAACTAATTACAGGCTACACTTACAAAGTTACTGGATTCTATTGGTTCTGGTTTTTTAAAAATTGTGTTTGGAGATTACATTTTGTCTATGTAAAAATGTCTCTCAAGTGTTAAAACCTAGCTGTAAAAAAAGCAGTTGCTATATTTTTTTAACTTGCCAGTAAACACTGTTGTGTTGGTTCGGAAAACAGGTTAGTTTTGGTTGAGTCATTGGGGTCGATTTATGAAGCAACGGATCCTGCTTCCGCCTGAAGCGGAAGTTAAGAAGCAGCGTTCCTAAGACCGCTGCACCTCTGAGGTGGCGGACAGCAATCAGCCCGATTGAATACAAGAACTGCTGGTGCAGTGATAACGGCATTTATCAATGTGTGGCGGACATGATTCGCTATAGCGGATGTCTGTCCGCACCATGATAAATTTACTCTATTATGTTATCTTCATTGTATTTTGCATACTGACATAAATGGTAAACTCAGCTGTCTGTATATTTAGTGAGGATTTTCATTTTCATAAAAGGTGGAGGAACCTAGCCCTAATTATAAACCTAACCCTGATCGGAAATCTAGACCCAACCCTAATCATAACCCTAACCTTAATCACAACCTGTCAGGGTTTTTTCCCTTCTTTGTTTGCCATGTGCTGCTGGCAGCCATTTTACTCACCTCTCTTGCTGACTCTGGTGCATAGTGTGTGATGCTGCTCATTTCCTGCATGCCCTTTTATGGCCAGACTGGTGTACATCATCCATGTGAGACAGGTTGCAGTCTCAGAATTGTGATGTCATCACTTATTATTTAAAGGGCCTCTGTTCAGTATGCTTTGCCCTTGCATTGTCTCAGACCTGTTTGTGAGAGTTCCTGTGTATTACCTGGCTGTCTGACGTCCCTCCTGGTTCCTGATCCCTGGCTTGTTCTTGACTCTGCTGTTCTCCCTGTTCCTGATTCCGGCTCGTCTGACTATTCACTTTGGCTCCTAACTTGGCTTGTCTGACTACCAGCTCTGGTTTTGACTCCTGGCTTGTTATTTGACTTGTGGACTTTTTATTTATTTTTTGCTATTAATAAAGGTGTGATTATTTTTGCACTTCTCGTCTCAGTCTGATTCCTGGCACCCTGACACAACCCTAGCCTTAACCCTAATAATATCCCTAGCACTAACCCTAATCATAACGCTAGCCCTAAACCTAATAATATCCCTAGCACTAACCCTAGTCAAAAACCTAACCTTAATCACAACCCTAGTTTTAAAGGGACACTGAACCCACATTTTTTCTTTCATGATTCAGATAGAGCATGAAATTTTAAGCAACTTTCTAATTTACTCCTATTATCAAATGTTCTTCATTCTCTTGGTATCTTTATTTGAAATGTAAGAATGTAAGTTTGGATGCCGACCCATTTTTGGTGAACAACCTGGGTTGTCCTTGCTGATTGGTGGATAAATTCATCCACCAATAAAAAAGTGCTGTCCAAAGTGCTGAACCCCAAAAAAAAGCTTAGATGCCTTCTTTTTCAAATAAAGATAACAAGAGAACGAAGAAAAATTGATAATAGGAGTACATTAGAAAGTTGCTTAAAATTGCATGCTCTATCTGAATCACAAAAGAAAAAATTTGGGTTCAATGTCCCTTTAACCCAAATCATATCCCTAGCACTAACCCTAATCATAACGCTAGCCCTAAACCTAATAATATCCCTAGCACTAACCATAACCATAACGCTAGCCCTAAACCTTATAATATCCCTAGCACTAACCCTAATAATAAACCTAGCCCTTACAATAATTGTAGCCTAGCTGCGTCACTAACTCTACACCTAATCATAACCTTAGCCTTAAACCTAATCTTATACTTAACAATAACCTAACCCTAATTGTAGCTCTAGGCCTGCTCATTACCCTATCAAATACCCTTATACAAGCCCTAAATTGTGGTATGTCACAATACCATCATACTCACCTTACATCAAGATGGTTGAAAGAGCCATCTTGACACTGGGATATCATGGGTAGTGAGATCTCAATATACTCAACAGCTCCACCTATTTAATTGCCAACCACAATCTTGTGTGCATGAAAATGCAGTTGAGTGCCCTGTGCAAGAAATCTGTGATATTAAGGATATACTGTTGAAAAATGTCCTCTACAATTGTATCTACAACCTACTCTCTTTTGAATTAAGTATTTGGTAACATAAGCTAAAAAAAGTGCACAATGTAATCCCAGTTAGAACCAGATATTTCGGTAAGAAAACCTTCATGGAGTTAAAATGTCTCCTTAAAACAGGTCTTGGTGTTACAATAATGATTGAGGGTACATAGTATCCCCCTAGAACCACCAATGCTTCCAATATTAATTGAAGGGACATGGAAGTGAACATTACATTTTTATGACACATATAGGGGCCTATCTATCAAGCTCTGAATGGAGCTTGATGCCCCGTGTTTCTGGCGACCCTGCAGGCTCACCAGAAACAGCAGTTATGAAGCAGCGGTCACAAAGACTCTGAGCAGGCGGACAGACATCGCCGGAAATCAACCCGATCGAGTACGATCGGGTTGATTGACACCCCTCTGCTGGCGGCCCATTGGCCGCGAGTCTGCAGGGGGCGGCGTTGCGAGGTCTGGCGGACCTGATCCGCACTGTCAGATCAGGTCCGCCAGATCTTGATAAATAGAGGCCATAGTCATTACAATTAAAAAAAAAAACTATTTAGTTGTATTATAAAACTTACCTCTTTTTCATGGTATCCTCATTTAAAAGTGGCCCCTTTACATGAGGTAAAACTGAATTAAGCTCAAGAGCGTGCATGTGTCTTGAACACTATGTGGCAGCAGTTTTTTAGCATAGTAGTTATACAAGCCTGTAGAGGGAGCACTGGAGTTCAGTAGCTTCAGACACTCTATAGAGCAAGCAAGCAAGTGCTGGTTAGTGAGAAGCACTGCTAAAGGAAACTGTTTGGGGTGCATCTATTTTGGATAGGAGGCATCCAAATTTTGCATGCAAGTAGTTAGTAGTGAGTGAAGGCAGAGTTGTGGGAGTTAATTTCCGTCATACAACACTACTGCTGCAACCTACCTCATATGTGTTCACCCTAACCTCTACAAATTGCTTGTATAACATTACTATACATACTGTTGCACACACATTGTGCTCAAGACACATGCATGGCCCATAGACTACTTCAGTATGGCTTTATAGAAGTTTCAACCAAGGAAAGCAAGAGAAAGAAGTGAATTTGATCAAATTAAATTGGAATTTTGTTTTTTTAAATTGTGCTCTCTATCTGAATGGTGAAATATTAAATTTGACATCCATGTCCTTTTAAAAGTAATGCAGCTTTATTAGTAAATAATATAGAATGTATTTTAGGCTTATAATTTGCAGATAATTGATTAAACAGTTTTCTATTTGCAAAGCGATAACACCTCTTATAAATATTTGTCTAGCTTCAATTTTAACAGGCATTTCCTTTTAGTCACTTTTCCAAGTAGGTGCAAGCTTGTAAAGCAAAGCAATTATGTTCTTATTTAACCCCTTAACTGTGGATGACAACACGTGTTTGTAATCCGCATAATGTTTTAAGTGTGGATTACTTCTACCTGTTGTCATCCCAGGGGGAGGTGGGGTATTTTTGGAGTTATTTGTGCCTCCCCCCAGGCACTGACCTCTGCATATGAAGTGGCCAAGTTGCCTGACATCACTTGGAGAATCCAGAGAAATAGTTACTTCACCATGGATAGGTGTTGTAATGTCACCTAGCCCAGTAAAGTCAGAAGTGCCATGCTGCTATAGACAATTTAAGGGAGTTGGATGGGGATTTTAAATAACTTTCCAGTCTATTGCTATTATCTATTGTGTGTTGTTCTCTAGATATCCTTTGTTGAAAAAGATACCTAGGTAGACTTAGTAGTTGCTGATTGGTGGCTGCACATGTTTGTCTCATGTTATTGGCTCCTCAATAAATTCAACTAACTCCCAGTAGTACATTGCTGTTTCTTCATTAAAATATACCAAGAGAATGAAGCAAATTAAATAATAGAAGTAAATTGGAAAGTTGTTTAAAATTGTATTCTTTATCTGAATTATGAAAGAATAGAATTGGGTTTCATGTCCCTTTGAGCCCTAGAAACCTAAAAGATCCACCATTTGAAAGGCAATAGCCTGTTCTTTCAAAATAATTGTATGTCTTGGAGGTAAACAGTTTAGAGGGACAGTCTACACCAGAATTTGTATTACAAAAGGATTTGGACATTGGCGCTAGAGCTGTGACCTTATAGCAGTGGTAATAAACTCTTCCCTAAGAGTTTAACATATAATAGAAGAAAGGAAGTATACTTCAAATAAATGAAACTATACAAAAAAAAAAAAGCATTTAAACAGAGTGATATATGCAGAGAAACAAAAAGTAGTCTGGAACCGAACCCAAAATATTTCGGAGGTTTCTCCCCAGTGACGTCTATAGTGGTTATCAGGAGAGATGCCATTGGCGGTCAGCGTAAGAGAAACGTTCCGGTTCTATCTGTGGGAGTCCACACTGCATCACCGACCACAGTGACGTCATCAGCGGGCATTAGGAGAAATCGCATCAGCGAGGAGTGCTCAGGTTCCTACTTCAGATATCCACATCTCAAGAGCCATTAGTGCTCTCAATGCCTAAAAGATTAGTAATCCTGTGAGTAGTTCTATGTGTGCGGGTTTTTTTTTTTTTTTTATCCGTACTTAATTTACAAGGAAAATCTCCTTTTCCTTTACAGATTTACTGCTACTAGGACGCCATTTTGGAAAACGGCTCTGGTTTCCCATTTTCCTAATTTACGGACTGTTTTTTATTGTATACACACACATTTGTTATTTATCATACACTTTTTGATACTTTTTGATACCTCAAGTTACAGATTACACAAGTAGCTTTTTTATCTATTGTGAATGTATTGCTTTCAATATATATTTTAGTTTGTATGTTAGAGCATAATAATGTATTATTAAATATTTTTAAAAAATGTCAACATAGTGGCTTATGTAGGTTTGGATTGATATCCGACATAGATATATATCTGTGGCTAATTAACACATATTATTTGTTTCTATATAGCCTTTAGCCTTTTAGGGCGCAGTGTTTTTTGTATAGTTTCATTTATTTGAAGTAAACTTCCTTTTTTCTACCAAAATTTGTATTGTTTTAAAAGATAGAAAATCCTTTTATTACCCTTTCCCTAGTTTTGCATTACCAAAACAGTTATATTAATACAATTTTTACCTCTGTGATTACCTTGTATCTAAGCCTCTGCAAACTGCCCCCTTATTTCAGTTCTTTTGACAGACTTGCATTTTAGCCATTCAGTGCTGACTCCTAGGTAACGTGTGTGAGCACAATGTTATCTTATCTATATGACACACATGAACTAACACCCTCTAGTGGTTTAAAACTGTCAAAATGCATTCAGATAAGAGGCGGCCTTCAAGATCTAAGAAACTAGCATATGAACCTCCTAGGTTTAGCTTTCAACTAAGAATATCAAGAGAACAAAGCAAAATTGGTGATAAAAGTAAATCGGAAAGTTGTTTAAAATGACATGCCCTATCTGGATCATGAAAGTGGTATCTTTGGGCCTGTAACAGCTCATCAAAAATGCCTACATTCACCAAAACCCCTATATAAATAAAATCCCTATATAAATGTTGGTAGTCAGGTTATGACTGTGGTAATAGTGATCACCTGGCGTAATTAAATGTGCATTTATATTTGTAGAGGCTCATGGGAGTCATATGCGCTGATCAAAGTTATATACATATAAACAAAGGTCCTTATTTATATGTGGATAAACCCTTCTCCTTTTGACTATAAATTTTAGGGGGGGAAAACAATCTATTGATAAACAAATATAAATTATTGTCACAATTTTGTTACAAGTAATACGTATAATAATATTATTGCTAAAATCTGATTGGTCTGCTGACAAAAAACAATATTCATTACAAATGACTGAGCACTAAGCCAATGGTGCACTAAACCAAGGATGCGCTAATCTGATTGTGAGCAAGTAGGGGAGTTCTTCGCTTAGTTCTGTGCTATAAAATTAATAATAATAGTTTATTTCAGGTTTAAAAAAGAGCAACATTTTACGGCTGTATTTTGGATTGGTCTTGAGTACAAAACGCACAACACTTAACTCATCACTTGTAATATGAGTGCAGTGAGTGTACTATTAGAGTTCCCTGTAAAATGCGTTATGTGTTAAAAGTATAAGGGGCGCTAAAAAGGTATTGGCCATATTAAGATGCTCTGGTGAAAATGTTTAACCATCTACTTGCAATACCAGGTTATGCATAATTCTTAGCGCAAGACCAAGCCCAAGATAATGCACCCTGCACTATACTGTGAACTGCACATTTTGATATTGGAAGTGATTTGGATAGTTCTTTATAATTGCGTACTCTATCTGAATCACAAAATTTTAAGTTTGACTTAAGTGTTCCTTTAAATGTAAGCAGCCTTTAAAAACTCCAAAACAGCTCAGCACAGGGGTTGGAAATAGCGAAGCAGTTATGGAGTTAAAGTATACTTTATAAATAAAAATGACTAATATAGCTATTCCCTTTAAACTGAAAACTATTTTTCTATCACTAACTATATATATATATATATAAGGCGAACATATTTTTACTGTGATGTTTCGGAGCGTTCACCCATTCCTCAGACCAGAGAAGGAGTGAGCGCCCGAACGGTCACAGTAAAAATGTATTTGCCTTAAAATCCAGAGAGTGCATATTTTCTTCATCATTAATATGTATTGTTTCTGCACCCTGGTTATCCTTGGGTAGTGAGAGTGCTCTTCAACTGGAATTTATATATATATATATATATATATATATATATATATATACATACAGTATATATATATATATATATATATATATATATTCATTTTGTTTCCACAGGCAAAGGAATTAGTAATCATTAAAGGAATGTGGTAGTGCAAAAATGACATGCTCCTACTCCCTTAGAAAGTAATGAGGCTATCTGTTATAGTGAGTCACACAGGGGAGAGTGAGGTTAACAGGGGAGTAAAAAAAACCTGGTAAAACCAAAAAAAAAACTCTCAGTTTGCAGCAAACACAAAGGGCTAGATTACAAGTGGCATGTTAACTTGCACACATATTACAAGTTTAAAGTACCCGAAGGTAGTTATGCATATTTCACATTCCAATGATCTTCACATAGTGTTCTTTGCATTTTTGAATATATATTCCTATATATATATATCTGTATATATGTATACCGGTACATATTTATATAGGTATATATGCATATATATATATTTTTTTTAAAATAATTATATATTTTTATATACTGTATATATATATATATATATATATATATATATATATATATAAATCCCCAAAAAAACTCAAACAGCAAGCAAATAAGTAGGAAGTGTCACACTCTGCTTGCTTGCTGTTTGTGGGGGTTTTGGATGACATATTTACCAAGCTGAACACCCTGGTATATTGACAGCTTTGAAGTGATAGTGCCATTTCCCTAAGGATCTATATATATTTATTAATATACACATATATATATATACACATATATATATATATATATATATATATATATATATATATATAATAAAAAGAACCTTTTCTTCTATATGAAAAACATTGTAATGTATAATATGCATACCTACCTTTAGGTTTAGCGCTGTGGGTCTAACGTGGTGTTGGGGTAGCGCGTAATCGATAAGTGTTAGTTTTTGGGTTTTTTTAATAATGTGCTTCATTGAAGTCTTTTGAAGAAATACAGATACTCCGGGAACTCTCCTGTCCCTCCCACTTTCTGAAACGGACAGGTTTATTTCAGATAGAAAATTTACAAAGTGCAATGCAGTTTGTAAAATATACACAGAAATATACAGAATATAACCCTAATTTGGTAAAGTTACACAGAAACTTTCAAAGCACAATCATAATTTGTAAAATTCCAGTCATAAATGTACTTTTGTATACAGAATCTAAATGCACTAGACAGAAAGTACAACGCTTAAATCTAATAAAAGTTAAAGAACAAAATGTAAATTCTAAATCAGAATAAATTACAAAGCATAAAAGTGTAAATGGAACAAAACGTTTATGCCATACAAGTGTTATATTGTACTGTGCTTGTCTCTCCTTCACATCCAGAAATGCAGGGAACACCCCTTAGGGCACTATTCTCAAAAACTCGCCAGCATGGAGATAAATCATCAGCTTATTTTACTGAGGATTTTATTGTGTGTCTCTCCTTAACATAAAGTATATTAGTGAACTCCCCTTAAAGGAACACTCAAGTCAAAATTAACCTTCCATGATTCAGATAGAACATGACATTTTAAATAACTTTCCAATTTACTTCCATTAACAAACTGTGCACATTCTTTTTATATTTACACTTTTTGAGTCACCAGCTCCTACTGAGCATGTGCAAGAATTCACAGAATATATGTGTATGCATTTGCGATTGGCTGATGGCTGTCACATGATACAGGAAGAGTGGAAATAGACATAATTTTGAAATTTGTCAGAAAAAACTCTACTACTCATTTGAAGTTCAGACTAAGGGGCCAATTTATCAAGGGCCGAATGGCCCCTGATGCCCGAAACAGCCGTTATAAAGCAGCTGTCTTAAGACCTCTGCTCCTTAACTGGTCCGCTGCCTCTGAGGCTGCGGACATCAATCTGCCCGATCCTATACGATTGGGTTGATTGACATTCCCTGCTTCACCAGAACTTCTTGTGCAATATTAAATGCAGACAGCGTATAATGTCGGTATTCAGCAATGTCTGTCGGACATGATACGCTACGGTGTATCATGTCAGACAGACATTGATAAATCGGCCCCATCGTGCTATTGAAATGTATTATTATCATGCATTTGTGCAAATCTACTGTATTTTCTGGTCCTTTAAAGGGACATTAAGCAGTGCTTCTTTAGTAAAAATAAATACGTTAAATCAAAATAAACATATAAAGAAACTGATTGTGTAAAAAAACAGCAAACAACTTACTTGTTTTATTGCAAAATTAGCACTTAGAAATTCTCAGTGTAGCCACTGAGTTTTGGGTAATAAGAGAGCTGACATGTTGTCAATACAAGTTGCATTCTGCCTCTTCTGAGTGTGAGGAAATCTGATTCCCTGTTTATCTAGCATACTCCCCAACTGTCCTGATTTTTGCGGGACAGTCCCGATTTTAGGGGTCTGTCCCGCTGTCCCAGGTTGCTTTCAATCTGTCCCGCATTGCCCCATGCTTTTTTTTTTATTTTTTTATTCTATTGGGCTCATACTCAAAAGCAGCTGACTTTTCTCTCTCTGGGATAGATACCTGACAGATTCCCTGTGGAAAAGGAATGGTATGTGGGTTAAGCAGGAGTAAGAAGGCTGTGTACCCTCTGACCTCAGGTAATGGTGAGCTCTAGCCCCTGGTGATAATACTAGCATGCCTTCAGTTTTATAGGATGAGCAGTGCTAACACCAGGGTAACGAACAGTGGCAGCCTTAGACTGCCAGCTAATGTGCTTGCCAACCCCAGGACCCCATAAATTAATTACAGATACCCATATATGATGTAGTGTGTGTGTGTATCTGTATGTATAAGTGTGTGTGTATCTGCATGTATAAGTGTATGCTATGTAGTGTGTGTATCTGCATGTATAAGTGTAAACTATGTAGTGTGTGTATATCTGCATGTATAAGTGTGTGTGTATCTGCAATTATAAGTGTATGATATGTAGTGTGTATCTGCATATATAAGTGCAAGTGATGTAGTGTGTGTGTTTGTGTGTATCTGTATGTATGTGTGTGTGTAAATCTGCATGTATAAGTATATGCTATGTAGTGTGTGTTTGTGTATCTGCATGTATAAGTGTATGCTATGTAGTGTGTTTTTGTGTGTGTGTGTATCTGTATGTATAAGTGTGTGTGTAATTATGCATTTATAAGTGTATGCTATGTAGTGTGTGTATCTGCATGTATAAGTGTAAGCTATGTAGTGTGTGTGTATCTGCATGTATAAGTGTATGCCGTGTAGTGTGTGTGTATCTGCATGTATAAGTGTAAGCTGTGTAGTGTGTGTGTATCTGTATGAATAAGTGTGTGTGTAAATCTGCATATATAAGTGTGTGCTATGTAGTGTGTGTGTCTATGTGCATGTAAAAATGTAAGCTATGTAGTGTATGTGTATCTGTATGTATACATTTATGCTATGTAGTGTGTGTGTGTGTATCTGCATGTATAAGTGTAAGCTATGTAGTATGTGTGTGTATCTGCATGTATAAGTGTATGCTGTGTAGTGTGTGTGTGTGTGTGTGTATATGCATGTATACATGTAAGCTATGAAGTGTGTGTGTGTAACTGCATGTATAAGTGTAAGCTATGTAGTGTGTGTGTGTGTGTGTGTGTAAGTAAATGTATGTGTATGCTATGTAGTGTGTGTGTGTGTGTGTGTATCTGCATGTGTAAGTGTATGTTATGTAGTGTCTGTGTATATGCATGTATAGGTGTAAGCTATGTAATGTGTGTGTATCTGCATGTATAAGTGCATGCCATGTAGTGTGTGTGTATCTGCATGTATACGTGTATACTATGTAGTGTATGTGTATCTGCATGAATAAGTGTATGCTGTGTAATATGTGTGTGTATCTGCCTGTATAAGTGCATACTATGTTGTGTGTGTATCTGTGTGTATAAGTGTATGCTATGTAGTCTGTGTGTGTATATCTGCATGTATAAGTGTAAGCTATATAATGTGTTTGTATCTGCATGTATAAGTGTATGCTATGTAGTGTGTGTGTGTGTTTCTGCAAGTGTAAGTGTATGCTATGTAGTGTGTGTTTCTGTGTATTTGAGTGTGTGTACATGTATATGTGAAGCTTGTGTTACTGTGCATTTTTGCTGACTTTATAGGCCAGAATCTAGAATATTAATGGGGAATGCAGAGAGCTGTTTTAAAGACTCTATTATTAAATGACCAATTAAGATAGAAATATTTAGCACTCTCTCTGCAAATGCTAATTAAATACAGAGCTCACATAGCTATACCAGTGGTTTGAGCGTGTTTGATTTGCTGCCTAACCGCTAGATTTAGAGTTCTGCGGCCAAAGGGGTGCATTAGCTACGCGTGCTTTTTTCCCCCGCACCTTTTAAATACCGCTGGTATTTAGAGTTCACAGAAGGGCTGCGTTAGGCTCCAAAAAGGGAGCGTAGAGCATATTTACAGCCACTGCAACTCTCAATACCAGCGGTGCTTACGGACGCGGCCAGCTTCAAAAACGTGCTCGTGCACGATTCCCCCATAGGAAACAATGGGCACTTTGAGCTGAAAAAAAAACTAACACCTGCAAAAAAGCAGCGTTCAGCTCCTAACGCAGCCCCATTGTTTCCTATGGGGAAACACTTCCTATGTCTGGACCTAACACCCTAACATGATCCCCGAGTCTAAATACCCCTAACCTTACACTTATTAACCCCTAATCTGCCACCCCCCGCTATCGCTGACCCCTGCATATTATTATTAACCCCTAATCTGCCGCTCCGTACACCGCCGCAACCTACATTATCCCTATGTACCCCTAATCTGCTGCCCCTAACACCGCCGACCCCTATATTATTTTTATTAACCCCTAATCTGCCGCCCCCAACGTCGCCGCCACCTACCTACACTTATTAACCCCTAATCTGCCGACCGGACCTCACCGCTACTATAATAAAGTTATTAACCCCTAATCCGTCTCACTCCCGCCTCAAAAACCCTATAACAAATAGTATTAACCCCTAATTTGCCCTCCCTAACATCACCGACACCTAACTTCAAGTATTAACTCCTAATCTGCCGACCGGACCTCACCGCTACTCTAATAAATTTATTAACCCCTAAAGCTAAGTCTAACCCTAACACTAACACCCCCCTAAGTTAAATATAATTTTTATCTAACAAAATAAATTAACTCTTATTAAATAAATTAATCCTATTTAAAGCTAAATACTTACCTGTAAAATAAACCCTAATTTAGACACAATATAAATTATAATTATATTGTAGCTATTTTAGGATTAATATTTATTTTACAGGTAACTTTGTATTTATTTTAACCAGGTACAATAGCTATTAAATAGTTAATAACTATTTAATAGCTACCTAGTTAAAATAATTACAAAATTACCTGTAAAATAAATCCTAACCTAAGTTACAATTAAACCTAACACTACACTATCAATAAATTAATTAAATAAAATACCTACAATTATCTACAATTAAACCTAACACTACACTATCAATAAATTAATTACATACAAATACCTACAAATAAATACAATTAAATAAACTAACTAAAGTACAAAAACTAAAAAAAGAACTAAGTTACAAAAAATAAAAAAATGATTTACAAACATTAGAAAAATATTACAACAATTTTAAGCTAATTACACCTACTCTAAGCCCCCTAATAAAATAACAAAGCCCCCCAAAATAAAAAAAATGCCCTACCCTATTCTAAAATAAGAATAGAAAAGCTCTTTTACCTTACCAGCCCTTAAAAGGGCCTTTTGCGGGGCATGCCCCAAAGAATTCTGCTCTTTTGCCTGTAAAAAAAAACATACAATACCCCCCCAACATTACAACCCACCACCCACATACCCCTAATCTAACCCAAACCCCCCTTAAATAAAGCTAACACTAAGCCCCTGAAGATCATCCTACCTTATCTTCACCACACCGGGTATCAATGATCCGTCCAGAGGAGGCTCCGAAATCTTCATCCAAGCCCAAGTGGGGGTTGAAGAGGTCCATCATCGGGCTGAAGTCTTGATCCAAGCGGGTGCTGAAGAGGTCCATCATCGGGCTGAAGTCTTGATCCAAGCGGGCGCTGAAGAGGTCCATCATCGGGCTGAAGTCTTCTATCAAGCGGCATCTTCAATCTTTTTTCTTCCGGATCCATCTTCATCCCGCCGACGCGGAACATCCATCCTGGCCGACGACTTCCCGACGAATGACGGTTCCTTTAAGGGACGTCATCCAAGATGGCGTCCCTCGAATTCCGATTGGCTGATAGGATTCTATCAGCCAATCGGAATTAAGGTAGGAAAATTCTGATTGGCTGATGGAATCAGCCAATCAGATTCAAGTTCAATCCGATTGGCTGATCCAATCAGCCAATCAGATTGAGCTCGCATTCTATTGGCTGTTCCGATCTTCAGCTCCATGGTCATCGGTCTTCAACTCCTCCGCTCCGCGCCGGCTGGTTCCTGGAAGAAGAAGATGTTGCAGCTTGGAAGAAGACTTCACCGCCTGGAACAGGACCTTCTTCGCCGGTATTCAGGACAGGTAAGGAGCACTTGGGTGTTAGACTTAGGTTTTTTAAAGGGGGGGATCGGGTGGGTTTTAGAGTAGGTGTGTGTGGGTGGTGGGTTGTAATGGGGGGGGAGTTGTTCCTTTTTTTTTACAGGTAAAAGAGCTGATTACTTTGGGGCAATGCCCCGCAAAAGGCCCTTTTAAGGGCTGGTAATAGAGCTGATTACTTTTGTAATTTAGTTTATGGTAGGGAAATTTTATTATTTTGGGGGGCTTTTTTATTTTATTAGGGGGCTTAGATTAGGTGTAATTAGCTTAAAATTCTTGTAATCTTTTTTTATTTTTTGTAATTTAGTGTTTGTTTTTTTTGTAATATAGTTTAGTGTATTTAATTGTATTTTAGTTTAGATAATTGTAGTTTATTAATTAATTTATTGATAGTGTAATGTTAGGTGTATTTGTAACTTAGGTTAGGATTTATTTTACAAGTAATTTGTAATTATTTTAACTAGGTAGCTATTAAATAGTTATTAACTATTTAATAGCTATTGTACCTAGTTAAAATAAATACAAAGTTACCTGTAAAATAAATATAAACCCTAAAATAGCTACAATGTAATTATTAATTATATTGTAGCTATCTTAGGGTTTCTTTTATAGGTAAGTATTTAGTTTTAAATAGGAATAATTTAGTTAATAATATTAATATTATTTAGATTTATTTAAATAATAATTAAGTTAGGGGGTGTTAGGGTTAGACTTAGGTTTGGGGGTAATATAGTTAATATAAGTGGTGGCGGTGTAGGGGGCTCAGATTAGGGGTTAATACATTTAATATAGGTGGCGGCAGTGTAGGGGGCTCAGATTAGGGGTTAATAGAGTTAAAGGGACACTGAACCCAATTTTTTTCTTTTGTGATTCAGATAGAGCATGTAATTTTAAGCAACTTTCTAATTTACTCCTATTATCACATTTTCTTCATTCTCTTGGTATGTTTATTTGAAAAGCAAGAATGTAAGTTTAGATGCCGGCCCATTTTTGGTGAACAACCTGGGTTGTCCTTGCTGATTGGACAGCACCAATAAAAAATTGCTGTCCATGGTTCTAAACCAACAATTTGCTGGCTCCTTAGCTTAGATGCCTTCTTTTTCAAATAAAGATAGGAAAAGAACGAAGAAAATTTGATAATAGAAGTAAATTGAATCTGAATCATGAAAAAAAATTTTGGGTTCAGTGTCCCTTCAATATAGGTGGCGGCGGTGTAGGGGACTCAGATTAGGGGTTAATAAATTTAATATAGGTGGCGGCAGTGTAAGGGGGTCAGATTAGGGGGTAATACATATAATATAGTTGGCGGCGGTGTAGGGGGGTCAGATTAGGGGGTAATACATATAATATAGGTGGCGGCGGTGTAGGGGGGTCAGATTAGGGGGTAAAACATATAATATAGGTGGCGGCAGGGTCCAGGAGCGGCGGTTTAGGGGTTAAACACTTTATTAGGGATTGCGGTGGGGGATTGCGATTGACAGGTAGATAGACATTGCGCATGCGTTTGGTGTTAGGTTTTATTTTGCATGCAGTTTAGGGAGTTACGGGGCTCCAATTCTCAGCGTAAGGCTTACTACGCCTGCATTTTGTGGCGAGGTTAAAATGGAGTAAGATTTCTCCATTTTCGCCACGTAAGTCCTTACGCTGTATATTGGATACCAAACTGCGCGGCTTTTATATGTCAGTCTATGGGGCAATAAACTACGGCCGAAGGGTGAAATGTACGAGCGTAACTTTTAGGTTACGCCGTATATGTGATACCAAACCAGCGCAATATTTGGCGTCTACGGCTTTTGCGGGCGACGATGCATATCGGATCGGGCCCCAGGTTAGTAACCATTGTCCTGAGGACTGGAGTTGAGAAAAACTGCTCTATCTGAACGATGACATTTTTATTTTGACTTCCCTCTCCCTTTAAATGCATCAAACATTAAGTAAAAGTAATGTTTAGCCTAAGGGACAAAAAGGTCACTCAGCTCTGATTCAGACTCTTCTATAAAAATATTTCTGATGACAATGTACCTTTAACAAGTTTTATAGCATGTTAGATTACCAAGAAACGTTATCTGAAACCACATCATTTTTACACAAGATTAATTATTTTCCAGCTAAAAGCTTTTTCTGCAATAAAATAATCAAACTCTGTCAAAACAGGTCAATATCATTTTGAGATGATCTCACTTTTACATACAGAGGAATTAGCAATATGAGACAAAGATATTGCACATTATTTACAAACTGTCTAATGCAAGGATTGTGCGTGCAAATACCTGGGAACTTTACAATTATGATCACTATGTTGTAAAATATTAAATTTCCCTTACAATGTTATCTATAGGGAGGAAAGAGGTAAATCTGTTAAACTCTATATAAAGGCAAAGTTTTAATAAGTGTCAGATTCAATCTTGACAATAGACCCTTCCATATTGACAATTCTTCCCAAATGATATGATGTCATTGATTTAAAGGGACAGTCTAGTCAAAATTAAGCTTTCATGACTCATATAGGGCATGCAATTTTAAACAACTTTCCAATTTACTTTTATCATCAAATTTGCTTTGTTCTCTTGGTATTCTTTGTTGAAAGCTAAAACTAGGTAGGGTCATATGCTCATTTCTAAGCCTTTGAAGGCCGTCTCTTATCTCAGTGCATTTTGACAGTTTTTCACAGCTAAACAGCGCTAGTTCATGTGTTCCATATAGATAACATTTTGCTCACTCCTGTGGGGTTACTTATGAGTCAGCTAAAATGCAAGTCTGTCAAAAGAACTGAAATAAGTGGGCAGTCGTCAAATGCTTAGATACAAGCTAATCACAGAGGTAAAAAGTATATTAACAATCCATCGGCTAGATTACGAGTCTTGCGTTAGCCTTAAAAAGCAGCATTGAGAGGTCCCAACGCTGCTTTTTTAACGCCCGCTGGTATTACGAGTCTTGAAATGACAGGTGTACCGCTCACTTTTTTGGCCAGACTCGAAAATACCGCAAATCCACTTATGTCAATTGCATATCCCATTTTTTTAATGGGATTTGCCTAACGCCTGTATTACGAGTCTTCCAAAAACTGAGTGGTAGACCCACTCCTGTCAAGACTGGTACCGCATTTAAAAGTTAGTAGTTAAGAGTTTTATGGGCTAACGCCGTAGCATAAAACTCTTAACTAAAGTGCTAAAAAGTACACTAACACCCATAAACTACCTATTAACCCCTAAACTGAGGGCCCCCCCATATCGCAAACACTGAAATTTAATTTTTAACCCCTAATCTGCCGAACCGGACATCACTGCCACTATAAAAAATATATTAACCCCTAAACCACCGCACTCCTGCATCGCAAACACTAGTTAAATTTTATTAACCCCTAATCTGCCGTCCCTAACATTGCCGACACCTACCTACATTTATTAACCCCTAATCTGCCGCCCCAACATCGCCGCAACTATATTAAAATATTAACCCCTAAATCTAAAACTAACCCTAACACCCCCTAACTTAAATATAATTTAAATAAATCTAAATAAAATTGCTACAATTAACTAAATTATTCCTATTTAAAACAAATACTTACCTATAAAATAAACCCTAAGATAGCTACAATATAATATACTTTTTATTTTTTTCCTTCTCATTTTTCACATTTTTTGACACATTTTTTTCACATATCCAATTTAACATTTATTACACACGTTTTTTAAAGTTGTACACATCACACATACCAGACCTCATTTGCTTATATTTTTTTCACATATTTTTTCACATGCTTTTTATTTGGGGCCACTTTTTTCTTAATATTACTTATTTGGATCCTATCACCCTCCAGGTGACGTATTGGCTTCTAGTTATCAAGCTCCGTACGTACCTGCCTTCGCCGGCCCCAATAAGCTCGCCTAAGCTCGCCTCACAACGCCACCGCTGACCTGAATACGTTTGCAAAAGTTATCAAAAAAGCTGTCAAAAAGCCGCTCACCAAGTACGGGGCGATGAGCAGCGGACTGTGATAGTTATCACTCATCCGATCTTGCTGCTCTTTGGCTTTTCTACAGCTTTATTGATAAGCTGTCACTAAGCATCCACACTATAGTGTACTGTTCTATCCCCTATACTGCCGCCCCTGGAGCCCCCCGCAACTAAATAAAGTTATTAACCCCTAAACCGCCGCTCCTAGACCCCGCCGCAACTATAATAAATGTATTAACCCCTAAACCGCCCCTCCCGGACCCCTCCGCCACCTACATAATACCTATTAACCCCTATCCTGCCCCCCCTATACCGCCACCACCTATTATAAATTTATTAACCCCTATCCTGCGGATCCCGTACCCCGCCGCAACTAAATAAATTGTTTAACCCCTAAACCCAGACCCCGCTGCCACCTATATAAAACTTATTAACCCCTAATCTGCCCCCCCTACACCGTCGCCATCTATAATAAATTTATTAAACCCTATCCTGCCCCCCTATACCGCCGCCATCTATATTAAACTAATTAACCCCTAAACCTAAGTCTAACACTAACCCTAACACCCCCTAACTTAAATATTATTTTAATAAATCTAAATAAAAATTACTCTTATTAACTAAATTAATCCTATTTAAAACTAAATACTTACCTATAAAATAAACCCTAAGATAGCTACAATATAACTAATAATTATATTGTAGCTATTTTAGGATTTATATTTATTTTACAGGTAACTTTGTATTTTTTGTAACTAGGTACAATAGTTATTAAATAGTTATTAACTATTTAATAACTACCTAGCTAAAAGAAATGCAAAATTACCTGTAAAATAAATCCTAACCTAAGTTACAATTAAACCCAACACTACACTATCATTAAATTAATTAAATAAATTACTAGCCAATACCTACAATTAAATACAATTAAATAAACTAAATTACAAAAAAAACAAACACTAAATTACAGAAAATAAAAAAATATTACAAGAATTTTAAACTAATTACACCTAATCTAAGCCCCCTAATAAAATTTTAAAAAAAGTCCCTAGCCTATTCTACATTAAAAAATAATCAGCTCTTTTACCAGCCCTTAAAAGGGCTTTTTGCAGGGCATGCCCCAAAGTAATCAGCTCTTTTGCCTGTAAAAAAAAATACATCCCCCCCAACATTAAAACCCACCACCCACATACCCCTACTCTAACCCACCCAAACCCCCCTTAAATAAACCTAACACTACCCCCCTGAAGATCTCCCTACCTTGAGTCGTCTTCACCCAGCCGGGCCGAAGTCTTCATCCGATGGGGCAGAAGAGGACATCCAGACCGGCAGAAGTCTTCATCCTATCCGGGCAGAAGAGGACATCCGGACCGGCAGACATCTTCATCCAAGCGGCATCTTCTATCTTCATCCATCCGACGAGGAGCGGCTCCATCTTCAAGACCTCCGCGCGCGGAACATCCTTCTTCACCGACGACTACCCGACGAATGAAGGTTCCTTTAAGTGACGTCATCCAAGATGGCGTCCCTCGAATATGATTGGCTGATAGGATTCTATCAGCCAATCGGAATTAAGGTAGGAAAAATCTGATTGGCTGATGCTATCAGCCAATCAGATTGAAGTTCAATCCGATTGGCTCATTGGATCAGCCAATCGGATTGAACTTCAATCTGATTGGCTGATTGCATCAGCCAATCAGATTTTTCCTACCTTAATTCCGATTGGCTGATAGAATCCTATCAGCCAATCGGAATCCGAGGAACGCCATCTTGGATGACGTCACTTAAAGGAACCTTCATTCGTCGGGTAGTCATCGGTGAAGAAGGATGTTCCGCGCCAGAGGTCTTGAAGATGGAGCTGCTCCTCGTCGGATGGATGAAGATAGAAGATGCCGCTTGGATGAAGATGTCTGCCGGTCCGGATGTCCTCTTCTGCCCGGATAAGATGAAGACTTCTGCCGGTCTGGATGTCCTCTTCTGCCCCATCGGCGGCGGGGTCCGGGAGCTGCGGTTTAGGGGTTAATAAGTTTATTAGAGTGGCGGTGGGCTCCGGGAGCAGCGGTTTAGAGGTTAATATATTTATTATAGTTGCGGCGGGGTCCCGGAGCGGCGGTTTAGGGGGTAATAACTTTATTTATTTGCGGCAGTGTAGTCCCTAGCCTATTCTACATTAAAAAATAATCAGCTCTTTTACCAGCCCTTAAAAGGGCTTTTTGCAGGGCATGCCCCAAAGTAATCAGCTCTTTTGCCTGTAAAAAAAAATACATCCCCCCCAACATTAAAACCCACCACCCACATACCCCTACTCTAACCCACCCAAACCCCCCTTAAATAAACCTAACACTACCCCCCTGAAGATCTCCCTACTTTGAGTCGTCTTCACCCAGCCGGGCCGAAGTCTTCATCCGATGGGGCAGAAGAGGACATCCAGACCGGCAGAAGTCTTCATCCTATCCGGGCAGAAGAGGACATCCGGACCGGCAGACATCTTCATCCAAGCGGCATCTTCTATCTTCATCCATCCGACGAGGAGCGGCTCCATCTTCGGATGGATGAAGTTCAATCCGATTGGCTCATTGGATCAGCCAATCGGATTGAACTTCAATCTGATTGGCTGATTGCATCAGCCAATCAGATTTTTCCTACCTTAATTCCGATTGGCTGATAGAATCCTATCAGCCAATCGGAATCCGAGGAACGCCATCTTGGATGACGTCACTTAAAGGAACCTTCATTCGTCGGGTAGTCATCGGTGAAGAAGGATGTTCCACGCCAGAGGTCTTGAAGATGGAGCTGCTCCTCGTCGGATGGATGAAGATAGAAGATGCCGCTTGGATGAAGATGTCTGCCGGTCCGGATGTCCTCTTCTGCCCGGATAAGATGAAGACTTCTGCCGGTCTGGATGTCCTCTTCTGCCCCATCGGCGGCGGGGTCCGGGAGCTGCGGTTTAGGGGTTAATAAGTTTATTAGAGTGGCGGTGGGCTCCGGGAGCAGCGGTTTAGAGGTTAATATATTTATTATAGTTGCGGCGGGGTCCCGGAGCGGCGGTTTAGGGGGTAATAACTTTATTTATTTGCGGCAGTGTAGGGGGGCAGATTAGGGGTGTTTAGACTCGGGGTACATGTTAGGGTGTTAGGTGCAGACATCTCCCATAGGAATCAATGGGATATCGGGCAGCAGCGAACATGAACTTTCGCTATGGTCAGACTCCCATTGATTTCTATGGGATCCGCCACCTCCAGGGGGGCGGATTGAAAACCAGGTACGCTGGGCCGGAAAAGTGCCGAGCATACCTGCTAGTCATTTGATAACTTCCAAAAGTAGTCAGATTGTGCCGAACTTGCGTTCGGAACATCTGGAGTGACGTAAGAATCGATCTGTGTCGGACTGAGTCCGGCGGATCGTAGCTTACGTCACAAAATTCTACTTTTGCCGGTGTGTAGGGCTTGATAACTTAGGCGAATCAGCCTCGCCACAAATACGCTGCGGAATTCAAGCGTATTTGAGGTTGACGGCTTGATAACTAGAGGCCATAGACTCTTGTAATCACGATGAACTATTTTTCCCCAACTTTGGTATAATTTAACTGATTCTTCATGATTTGCAACATTGTTGCTATTTGCGATACAAGATTTGATCAATCCTATTACATTCTGTACTGTATATTTTGTACTGTATATTTTCTGTACATTTTTAATATTGCTTTTACCTATAATATTGTTTTATATATTGTTTTTATGTATAGCATGGATCCATGACTTCTTTGTGAACATTAAATGTTATATTATGTTTAATAGGGTTTTATACATTTATTGGTCATAATAGGTTAGTATAAACAAGCACAGTACAATATAGCACTGCATAACTGGAGAGTTTTGTTACATTTACACTTTGTGTATTGTATTTTACTAATACCAATCTCAGATTTTGTCATTTAACTTGTATTAATTTCAATCTTGTACTTTCTATTTTGTGTTTTAATTTTTTTTACAGCACTGTATTTATGATTGTGGTTTTACAAATTCTAATTGTCCTTTGAATGTTTCTGTATAACTTTAACAAAATTGGATGATACTCTGTATATAGTTTGTAAACTTTACAAAATGAGTTACGCTTGTATCTTTTTCTATGTGAAATAAGCCTGACAGTTTCAGAAAGTGCTCTCGACTGGGGATATCCCTGTGTGTGTCTGAAACCTCAATACATTGTCTTAGCATTTGCAGCTATTTGTCTCACTGATTTATCACTCCATCTGTATGCAGGTGAAGTTTGCTCAATATTCTCAATACACTCATTTAACTGACAGAAAAGTAATAATACATATCAAACTAGAAACAAATACAAGTTAAACCGTAGTAAAAGTATTTCAGTTTAATTTTAACTTTTTGCATCCAGAGAGCCGCATTACTATCTATGGAGGCCAGTTCACAGGTATTTGGGTCCACCCTTTTTCTTAAAGAATTCAGTGAGTTCTTTCTCTTTTAATTCTGCATAATTGTTTCACTCCAAGCTGGAGAGTTTTTGAGAAAAGGGCCCAAAGAATGAGTACACCAATCTGATTATGGGACCCTATGATTATATTAACTGGGCTGTTTCTAGTAAGAATATGTGTAGGTAATGTAGTGGAAACGTGGTTTAAAAAGTTGTCCACGTAAGGGACACACACCAAACATAAGGGTTAAATTTGTTTCCAGGACTGGCCTGTTGTACTTATGAGATTATATGAGATAACTCTTGTTAGTATACCTTTGAGTCTGCTACACTCACAAGACACTCACAACCTGCCTGGGTGTCTACATACAGGCATTTTACAGGGGAGGGGTGTGTTAAAAGAATTAAAATGCCTTGAACAAAATAATATAAATCACAACATACAATGCAGGAAAAAGCTACTTGTACACGTGAGTTGCACATTGTTTTTAAAATGGTGGCTCATTGGCATAATTAAAAGTTGGTGTGTATACTTGCAATGCTTGGATATAAAGATCTCATTTTCAGGTGGGGCATTTGCCCCCTCCGCCCAACACCTTTGACTCACTGTGTCATTAATAGGAAATGTGAAATGGTAATACTGCATAGAGCAGTGTAAAACAATATTTAACATTCATAACACTGGAAAAAACTATGATTTGTGAGTGAGAAATATTCATAGTAAAAAAGGCAAAACATTACTTATTAATAGTACTAAATTTATCGGCACACATACAAAACTTAAAGGGACATGATACCCAAATGTTGAAGCACATGAAAGTGATGCAGCATAGCTGTAAAAAGCTGACTGGAAAATATCACCTGAACATCTCTATGTAAAAAAAGCAAAAGAAAATCAATATCAGCACCACCAGCACTTGATAGCATCAAGGAAACTTATATTCAGCCAGACTGTGAATCAACAAAGTTTCGGACCCATGTCCTTAGTCTTGTCTAATTATACCTGTAATGACATCACCTTTAAATAACCATGTCAGCTCTATGGATATTTAAAGGTGATGTCATTACAGGTATAACCAGACTTTAAGCAGGTAATCAGGATGCTTGTCCCAGGACAAGATAGGAAGTGTGCCTCTGTCATGTGCAGGCACAGTCGTGTTATTTTCCTATTCAGTTTAAAGGGACACTCAAGTCAAATTAAACTTTCATTATTCAGATAGAGCATGTAACTTTGCAATTTGCTTTTATTAAAAAAATGTGCACAGTCTTTTTTATATTTACACTTTTTGAGTCTCCGCTCTTACTGGGCATGTGCAAGAATTCACAGAATATACGTATATGCATTTGTGATTTGTTGATGACTGTCACATGGTACAAGGGGAGTGGAAACACATAACTTTGAAATTTGTTAGAAAAAAAACATAATTTATGCTTACCTGATAAATTTATTTCTCTTGTAGTGTATTCAGTCCACGGGTCATCCATTACTTATGGGATATTCTCCTTCCCAACAGGAAGTTGCAAGAGGATCACCCAAGCAGAGCTGCTATATATCTCCTCCCCTCACATGTCATATCCAGTCATTCGACCGAAACAAGGCAAGAAAGGAGAAACCATAGGGTGCAGTGGTGACTGGAGCTTTAATTAAAATTTAGATCTGCCTTAAAAAGACAGGGCGGGCCGTGGACTGAATACACTACAAGAGAAATACATTTATCAGGTAAGCATAAATTATGTTTTCTCTTGTTAAGTGTATTCAGTCCACGGGTCATCCATTACTTATGGGATACCAATACCAAAGCTAAAGTACACGGATGATAGGAGGGACAAGGCAGGAACTTTAAACGGAAGGAACCACTGCCTGTAGAACCTTTCTCCCAAAAACAGCCTCCGAAGAAGCAAAAGTGTCAAATTTGTAAAATTTTGAAAAGGTATGAAGCGAAGACCAAGTCGCAGCCTTGCAAATCTGTTCAACAGAGGCCTCATTTTTAAAGGCCCAGGTGGAAGCCACAGCTCTAGTGGAATAAGCTGTAATTCTTTCAGGGGGCTGCTGACCAGCAGTCTCATAGGCTAAACGTATTATACTACGAAGCCAAAAGGAGAGAGAGGTAGCCGAAGCTTTTTGACCTCTCCTCTGTCCAGAGTAAACGACAAACAGGGAAGAAGTTTGACGAAAATCTTTAGTTGCCTGTAAATAGAACTTCAGGGCACGGACAACGTCCAGATTATGCAAAAGTCGTTCCTTCTTTGAAGAAGGGTTAGGACACAATAATGGAACAACAATCTCTTGATTGATATTCCTGTTAGAAACTACCTTAGGTAAGAACCCAGGTTTAGTACGCAGAATTACCTTGTCTGAATGGAAAATCAGATAAGGAGAATCACAATGTAAGGCAGATAACTCAGAGACTCTTCGAGCCGAGGAAATAGCCATCAAAAACAGACCTTTCCAAGATAACAGCTTAATATCAATGGAATGAAGGGGTTCAAACGGAACACCTTGAAGAACTTTAAGAACTAAGTTTAAGCTCCACGGCGGAGCAACAGTCTTAAACACAGGCTTAATCCTAGCCAAAGCCTGACAAAAAGCCTGAACGTCTGGAACTTCTGCCAGACGTTTGTGTAGAAGAATAGACAGAGCAGAAATCTGTCCCTTTAACGAACTAGCAGATAAGCCCTTTTCTAAACCCTCTTGTAGAAAAGACAATATCCTAGGAATCCTAACCTTACTCCATGAGTAACTCTTGGATTCGCACCAATATAAATATTTACGCCATATCTTATGGTAAATTTTTCTGGTAACAGGTTTCCGAGCCTGTATTAAGGTATCAATAACCGACTCCGAGAAGCCACGCTTTGATAGAATCAAGCGTTCAATCTCCATGCAGTCAGCCTCAGAGAAATTAGATTTGGATGGTTGAAAGGACCCTGAATCAGAAGGTCCTGTCTCAGAGGTAGAGACCATGGTGGACAGGACGACATGTCCACTAGGTCTGCATACCAGGTCCTGCGTGGCCACGCAGGCGCTATCAGAATCACCGATGCTCTCTCCTGTTTGATCTTGGCAATCAGCCGAGGAAGCAGCGGAAATGGTGGAAACACATAAGCCATGTTGAAAACCCAAGGGGCTGCTAGAGCATCTATCAGCACCGCTCCCGGGTCCCTGGACCTGGATCCGTAACAAGGAAGTTTGGCGTTCTGGTGAGACGCCATGAGATCCAGTTCTGGTTTGCCCCAACGATGAATCAGTTGAGCGAAGACCTCCGGATGAAGTTCCCACTCCCCCGGATGAAAAGTCTGGCGACTTAGAAAATCCGCCTCCCAGTTCTCCACGCCTGGGATATAGATCGCTGACAGTTGGCAAGAGTGAGACTCTGCCCAGCGAATTTTCTTTGAGACTTCCAACATCGCTAGGGAACTCCTGGTTCCCCCTTGATGGTTGATGTAAGCCACAGTCGTGATGTTGTCCGACTGAAATCTGATGAACCCCAGTGTCGCTAACTGAGGCCAAGCTAGAAGAGCATTGAATATTGCTCTTTGTTCCAGAATATTTATTGGGAGGAGTTTCTCCTCCTGAGTCCACAATCCCTGAGCCTTCAGGGAGTTCCAGACTGCGCCCCAACCTAGAAGGCTGGCATCTGTTGTTACAATCATCCAATCTGGCCTGCGAAAGGTCATACCCCTGGACAGATGGACTCGAGAAAGCCACCAGAGAAGAGAATCTCTGGTCTCTTGATCCAGATTTAGTAGAGGGGACAAATCTGAGTAATCCCCATTCCACTGACTTAGCATGCATAATTGCAGCGGTCTGAGATGCAGGCGCGCAAATGGCACTATGTCCATTGCCGCTACCATTAAGCCGATTACTTCCATGCACTGAGCTACTGACGGGTGTGGAATGGAATGAAGGGCACGGCATGCATTTAGAAGTTTTGATAACCTGGACTCCGTCAGGTAAATTTTCATCTCTATAGAATCTATAAGAGTCCCTAGGAAGGGAACCCTTGTGAGTGGTAATAGAGAACTCTTTTCCACGTTCACCTTCCACCCATGCGACCTCAGAAATGCCAGAACTATCTCTGTATGAGACTTGGCAATTTGAAAACTTGACGCTTGTATCAGAATGTCGTCTAGGTACGGAGCCACCGCTATGCCTCGCGGTCTTAGCACCGCCAGAAGTGAGCCCAGAACCTTTGTAAAAATTCTCGGGGCCGTAGCTAACCCGAAGGGAAGAGCTACAAATTGGTAATGCCTGTCTAGAAAGGCAAATCTTAGGTACCGATAATGATCTTTGTGAATCGGTATGTGAAGGTAGGCATCCTTTAAGTCCACTGTGGTCATATACTGACCCTCTTGGATCATGGGTAGGATGGTTCGAATAGTTTCCATTTTGAATGATTTAACCCTTAGGAATTTGTTTAAGATTTTTAGGTCCAAGATTGGTCTGAAGGTTCCCTCTTTCTTGGGAACCACAAACAGATTTGAGTAAAATCCTTGCCCTTGTTCCGTCCGCGGAACTGGGTGGATCACCCCCATTAGTAAGAGGTCTTGTACACAGCGTAGAAACGCCTCTTTCTTTATTTGGTTTGCTGATAACCTTGAAAGATGAAATCTCCCTTGTGGAGGAGAAGCTTTGAAGTCCAGAAGATATCCCTAAGATATGATCTCCAACGCCCAGGGATCCTGGACATCTCTTACCCAAGCCTGGGCGAAGAGAGAAAGTCTGCCCCCCACTAGATCCGTTTCCGGATAGGGGGCCCTCTCTTCATGCTGTCTTAGGGGCAGAAGTAGGTTTTCTGGCCTGCTTTCCCTTGTTCCATGACTGGTTAGCTTTCCAGCCCTGTCTGTAACGAGCAACAGTTCCTTCCTGTTTTGGGGCGGAGGAAGTTGATGCTGCTCCTGCCTTGAAGTTACGAAAGGCACGAAAATTAGACTGTTTGGCCTTTGATTTGGCCCTCTCCTGAGGAAGAGTATGACCCTTACCTCCAGTAATGTCAGCAATAATTTCTTTCAAGCCGGGCCCGAATAAGGTCTGCCCTTTGAAAGGAATATTAAGCAATTTAGATTTAGAAGTCACGTCAGCTGACCAGGATTTAAGCCATAGCGCTCTGCGCGCCTGGATGGCGAATCCGGAGTTCTTAGCCGTTAGTTTGGTTAAATGTACGACGGCATCAGAAACAAATGCGTTAGCTAGCTTAAGTGCTTTAAGCTTGTCCATAATCTCATCCAATGGAGCTGTGCGAATGGCCTCTTCCAGAGACTCAAACCAGAATGCCGCAGCAGCAGTGACAGGCGCAATGCATGCAAGAGGCTGTAAGATAAAACCTTGTTGAACAAACATTTTCTTAAGGTAACCTTCTAATTTTTTATCCATTGGATCAGAAAAAGCACAACTATCCTCCACCGGGATAGTGGTACGCTTAGCTAAAGTAGAAACTGCTCCCTCCACCTTAGGGACCGTCTGCCATAAGTCTCGTGTGGTGGCGTCTATTGGAAACATTTTCCTAAATATAGGAGGAGGGGAAAAGGGCACACCGGGTCTATCCCACTCCTTGCTAATAATCTCTGTAAGCCTTTTAGGTATAGGAAAAACGTCAGTACACACCGGCACCGCATAGTATCTATCCAGCCTACATAATTTCTCTGGAATTGCAACCGTGTTACAATCATTCAGAGCCGCTAATACCTCCCCTAGCAATACACGGAGGTTCTCAAGCTTAAATTTAAAATTAGAAATCTCTGAATCCGGTCTCCCTGGATCAGATCCGTCACCCACAGAATGAAGCTCTCCGTCCTCATGTTCTGCAAATTGTGACGTAGTATCGGACATGGCTCTCACATCATCAGCGCGCTCTGTCCTTAACCCAGAGCTATCGCGCTTGCCTCTTAATTCTGGCAATTTAGATAATACTTCTGTCATAACAGTAGCCAAGTCTTGCAAAGTGATTTGTATGGGCCTCTCTGATGTACTTGGCGCCACAATATCACGCGCCTCCTGAGCGGGAGGCGAAGGTACTGACACGTGAGGAGAGTTAGTCGGCATAACTTCCCCCTCGTTGTCTGGTGATAATTTCTTTACAGGTAAAGACTGACTTTTATTTAAAGTGACATCAATGCATTTAGTACACATATTTCTATGGGGCTCCACATTGGCCTTCAAACATAGTGAACAAACAGATTCATCTGTGTCAGACATGTTTAAACAGACTAGCAATGAGACTAGCAAGCTTGGAAAATACTTTCAAATAAATTTACAAGCAATATAAAAAATGCTACTGCGCCTTTAAGAAGCACAAAAAAAAAAAACTGTCACAGTTGAAATAACAATGAATCAAATCAGTTATAGCAACCAAATTTTCACAATACATGTATTAAATTAGCAAAGGATTGCACCCACCAGCAAATGGATGATTAACCCCTTAATACCCAAAACGGATAATCAATTTAACAATTAACGTTTTTTCACAGTCAAACACACTGTCACAGGTCTGCTGTGACTGATTACCTCCCTCAAAATGAATTTTGAAGACCCCTGAGCTCTCTAGAGACGTCCTGGATCATGGAGGAAGAATCAGGAAGACTGTGACTGAATTTTTACTGCGCAAAAAAGCGCTAAAATAGGCCCCTCCCACTCATATTACAACAGTGGGAAACCTCAGTTCACTGTTTCTATGCAGAAATATACGTTAGCCATGTGGAAAAAATCATGCCCCAATAAGTTTTATCACCAAAGTACCTCACAAAAACGATTAACATGCCAGTAAACATTTTAACATCCCTTTTAAAGGTTATGTAGTGTTATTAATAAGCCTGCTACCAGTCGCTTCTACTGCAGTTAAGGTTCATACATTACTTCAGTATTAACAGCATTTTCTTAGTCAAATTCCATTCCTTAGAAAATTACTTTACTGCACATACACTCATCAGCCTGATACCAGTCGCTACTACTGCATTTAAGGCTGTACTTACATTACATCGGTATCAGCAGTATTTTCTTAGTCAATTCCATTCCTTAGAAAAATATTTTACTGCACATACCTCGTTTGCAGGGGACCCCGCATGCTATTCCCTTTTCTGAAGGTACCCCAATCCTCAGAATGTGCGAGAACAGCCAGTGGATCTTAGTTACTTCTGCTAAGATCATAGAAAACGCAGGCAGGTTCTTCTTCTAAATACTGCCTGAGAGAAAAACAGCACACTCCGGTGCCATTTAAAATAAGAAACTTTTGATTGAAGAAATAATTAAGTATAAAAACTCCACACTCCTCTCACAGCCTTCCTACTATGTTGAGACTTGCAAGAGAATGACTGGGTATGACATGTGAGGGGAGGAGCTATATAGCAGCTCTGCTTGGGTGATCCTCTTGCAACTTCCTGTTGGGAAGGAGAATATCCCATAAGTAATGGATGACCCGTGGACTGAATACACTTAACAAGTGAAATCTACTACTCATTTGAAGTTCAAACTAGGTGAAATTGCATTGTCTTGTTATCATGCATTTGTTTATTAAGCACATCTATTGTATGTACTGGTCCTTTAAGTAAGTTTTATGAAATCTCATGAGATTTCAGTGAAATTTCATGTGATCACAGCAAAGGCAAAGTATTACCTCAGCACTGCTAATGCTGATTGGCTATTGTTTTTTTTTGGGGGGGGGGGTTCAACTTGCAGCTGGACAGCAGCTGAAGTATATCTATTCACAGAGCACTTACTCTAGTGAGCTGAAGAAATTTTGAGGTAAAATATCTTCCCTATTTACATAGAGATGTTTACGTGATATTTTTTTGTATAGCTTTTTACAGTTATGCTGCATCACTTTCAAGTGATTTAGCATATGAATATTATATCTCTTTAAGGGATATGAAAGTGTTCCTTAAGTAAAACCAAAATAAATATATTAAAATATGTATGTATATATTAAATCAAAGTAAAGATCTTGCAAAATGAGCACTTAGACATTCTCAGCGTAGCCCCTGCCCTCAGGGAAATCAGAGAGCTGACATGTTTTGAACGTAAGATGCGTTCTGCCTCTTCTGAGTATTCGTAAAACAAACACTAAGCCAATTCAAGGTATTATAGAAGATTACTACATAAAGCTAGAGACCCCAGCCCCTTTGTAGGGGAAAGAAAGTATACAATCTATTTAAAATGATGAATAATACATATTGCAATTTAAGTATAACCCACTGCTTAATGCATTTTTTATTACAACAATGAAACATACTTTTTTATATCCATTTAGTTCTGTGACTACTCCACTAAAATCATTTACAGTGGTCCTAGTCCTCGCAGACGTTGTACGGTCATTCTAAACTGGGAGCTCTGTCCAGCTGCCCACTATCTCTCTATTGCACTCTGATTTACTCTCTTGTTTGTTTTTTTTATAGGAACCAGAGCTGCCAAACGTCCACCCAGTAATGCTCAAAGTTCACTCAGGATGATCCAAATCCCACTCTTAAATTGTAAACACCTGCACTATACCACCAAGGCCCTGCACTCTGACACCTAGGGGCATATTTATCAATCTCCATATGGAGCTTGATGCCCCGTGTTTCCGGGGGTCGCCGGAAACAGAAGTTGCTCCATAAGCTGTCCGCCTGCTCTGAGGTGGCGGACAGAAATCAACCCAATCGAATACGATCAGGTTGATTGACACCCCCTGCCGTGAATCTGCAGGGGGCGGTATTGAACCAGCAGTTCACAAGAACTGCTGGTGCAGTGATAAATGCCGAGAACGTATGCTGTCGGCATAAATCGATGTGCAGCGGACATGATCTGCTATATCGGATCATGTCCACTCGCACCATGATAAATAGCCCCCCTAGTCTTGAAATAAAAAAAAAATACCTACTGAGCAGTATGAGTGGAGGATTCTTTTTTTTTTTTGGGGTGTAATGGATACTCATGTATGTATCCTAACGGGAACATTTTCTCCATCAAGAAGCAGATCAGTTTCTAACTGGGAAAAAAAATACTTCTTTTAGTTTACACATGCTTTTTTTATACTAAATACATTCTGAAAACTATTTTTCAATGAAGAGAAATAATTATGAAAAACATAATTCTTTTAGTGAGAAAGACAATATCATCAACATGTTTAATACTTTATTTTGATGACATACAGCATAGAGATTTTTTTTTATATAACCTCATAACTAAATCCCTTGAGGGTGAAACTGCAAGTTGAAATTACACTATCAACAGATCTATTGCATATATTTGAATCAGTGATGGTAAGAATCATAATTGACATCAAATATGACAAAAATGTAAAAGAATTAACTGAAATATGTCAACATGAAAGAATTAAATGCCTCATCAAGTACTTCCTAAATGAGTACTGCACCCTTCTGATAGAGCAATACCTGAAGCTAAAGAAGAAAAAAAACTGGTTAGAACAATTAAAGATGCTATGAATTTTGTAACATCATGATTTGCCAGTCTCTAAGGCGGTATTGATTCTTGAGTCATAGATATTCAAATAATCAGACCAGTCCTAAAAGAAAAAAACCAGAGGCGCTCTTCGTGCAGCAAGTTCCAAGAATAAAATATACAACAAAAGATAAAATCCAGGTACTCACAAACAGGATTGCACATGCAGTGCAATAACGAACAAGCCGAAGCTTCTGAGCCGTTCGGCTAACTCTCTGTGGCTGTAGCTGCTGGTGTCCAGAACGAGGCTCCACTCCCGATGCCAATCGCCAATCAGGAACGCCAACAGGAAGATACACTACGCCGTAGATACCTGGCGAATATCCAAAGACCCAACCAGGCGGGTCTCACCAGGAAGGGGAAATAATATAAAGTCCAGAGTGAGACTTAAAAAGTCAAATACACTTTTATTAAAATATATAAAAGTGTTGCTTAGCAACGCGTTTCTCGGCTGAGTGCCGTTTCATAAGGCTATTATTTTGCTCTAAGTCTTGCTCTATTTGAACCCCTTCTAACCTATCGGAGGCAGAAAGATTTGGCGCGCCTCCTATCTCGGCTCCATACATTGGTTAATACAGCTATGGGCCGGTATCCAATCAAATCCAACAGTTGGAGCACTCCTCTAAAATACTTTGCATAATAATCGTAGTAACCATTAGATTTGTTTGGATGTATATATATTACAAATGTGCTCAAATAAAATTAAAACTAAAACAGAGTTCTATAATCCATAAACAATAAACCGATTGTGAACTAATGTCACTTTTGAAATACTTGCTCCAAATATTGGAATCTAATATTCCCAAACGGACATCGTAAATATTGACATTTTGTAACTAAGGTGCAAATAACTATTGGACTAACTTAATGCCATAACAATCTTAATAAAGAAAATATATATACTCATGCACATTCTATAACCACTGGGAAGTATTTCTCTAATAGACTAAAAATAATTCTTATAAACTTAATTCCCATTTCTTCTACCTCAACTGATAAAAATTAATTGATAGAATAAATAAAATAAAATGACACTTGTATATTAAAGGTTACCTAAATGATAATTATTAACACAAAGGATATGAGGATATTAATCGTTCACCCAAATATATTATTACCATGGTGGGGTGTAAACTGTGAGAGAACACCCCTATACCCTAAATATAGTAAGATGCAAACTAGCAACTCTACAAAAATCTGGTGAAAGAGTTTCTGACTATATCTAAAGGGTTAAGTCAACCCTTCTATATGTTCAAATAATTCCTTTTTTTAAATTTAGATTAATCCATTCACTAGGCTTCATACACTATAGACTGATTCTTCACCTAGGTACTCATCCTAGTAACACGACCAATTTCACTATAGTTCATCTATAGGCACCTGTCATCAGAAATAATTTCACACAATCACTAGGACACTGGGAGCTTATAGTATTCAGTAACACGTTCTTGAGAGCAGTAGTATTTAGTAACACTAAAATCTCTATAAGCACATTTCTCCATTCATATTTGATTATTTTTTTTATATATCAACACTACACATATACATGTCAAATTAAGAAATATCACTAACAGTAGCATAACGCCGATTGGTTCTATACATCAACACGTATCACTATGTTTGATACTAATACACTCATATCCTCTATTAATCATTTAGTATTTCCATTAATCACATTCTTTGACTTAACCCTTTAGATATAGTCAGGAACTCTTTCACCAGATTTTTGTAGAGTTGCTAGTTTGCAGCTTACTATATTTAGGGTATAGGGGTGTTCTCTCACAGTTTACACCTCACCATGGTAATAATATATTTGGGTGAACGATTAATATCCTCATATCCTTTGTGTTAATAATTATCATTTAGGTAACCTTTAATATACAAGTGTCATTTTATTTTATTTATTCTATCAATTCATTTTTATCAGTTGAGGTAGAAGAAATGGGAATTAAGTTTATAAGAATTATTTTTAGTCTATTAGCGAAATACTTCCCAGTGGTTATAGAATGTGCATGTGTATATATATTTTCTTTATTAAGATTGTTATAGCATTAATTTAGTCCAATAGTTATTTGCACCTTAGTTACAAAATGTCAATATTTACGATGTCCGTTTGGGAATATTAGATTCCAATATTTGGAGCAAGTATTTCAAAAGTGACATTAGTTCACAATCGGTTTATTGTTTATGGATTATAGAAATCTGTTTTAGTTTTAATTTTATTTGAGCACATTTGTAATATATATACATCCAAACAAATCTAATGGTTACTACGATTATTATGCAAAGTATTTTAGAGGAGTGCTCCAACTGTTGGATTTGATTGGTTACCGGCCCATAGCTGTATTAAGCAATCTATGGAGCCGAGATAGGAGGCGCGCCAAATCTTTCTGCCTCCGATAGGTTAGAAGGGGTTCAAATAGAGCAAGACTTAGAGCAAAATAATAGCCTGATGAAACGGCACTCAGCCGAGAAACGCGTTGCTAAGCAACACTTTTATATATTTTAATAAAGTGTATTTGACTTTTTAAGTCTCGCTCTGGACTTTATATTATTTCCCCTTTCTGGTGAGACCCGCCTGGTTGGGTCTTTGGATATTCGCCAGGTATCTACGGCGTAGTGTATCCTCCTGTTGGCGATTGGCATCGGGAGTGGAGCCTCGTTCTGGACACCAGCCGCTACAGCCACAGAGAGTCAGCCGAATGGCTCAGAAGCTTTGGCTTGTTCGTTATTGCACTGCATGTGCAATCCTGTTTGTGAGTACCTGGATTTTATCTTTTGTTGTATATTTTATTCTTGGAACTTGCTGCACAAAGAGCGCCTCTCGTTTTTTGTCTTTTAGGACTGGTTTGATTTTCTGCTTATTATCGGAGATAACTGCTGCTATCCTCATTCGTCGTGGGATCTGGTTTTAATTATTTTTATGGACACTCACTCATTGTGATTTGGGACTTCTTCACATATTCTTTCATTTTTATTATTTATCTATTTATCATTTTTTATAACTTTACATATCAAGGATTAATATTTGTTGCTATTAATGTTTTATTTAAATTATTTTAATTATTCACATTGTTTGTCACTTGTCACGAATATTAATAGGTTGGTTATTTGTACCAATTATAGAATACACGTTAGTATATTTTTTGGCGCACCTCCTACTTAGATCCCTCAAATTTGAGCAATTTAGGTTTCTAGCGGTTTTTGCATATTCAAATAATGTTGTGCATAACATTTTTGATATAAAAATAGTTTTAAGTAGCCCTTAGGAATTCAGTTTCCCATCTTCCTTTCATTCAGCTGAAAATGTTATGCACTTAAAGGGATATGATACCCAGATATTTTCTTTCATGATTCAGATAGAGCATGCAATTTTAAGCAACTTTCTCATTTCTCCTATTATTAATTTTTCTTCGTTCTCTTGGTATCTTTAAAAAAAAAAAAAAAAAACAGTAATGTAAGCTTAGGAGCCAGCTCATTTTTGGTTCAGCACCTAGGTAGCGTTTGCTGATTGGTAGAGAAATGAAGCCACCAATCAGCAAGCGGTACCCAGGTGCTGAACCAAAAATGGGCCGGCTCCTACGCTTACATTCCTGATTTTCAAATAAAGATACCAAGAGGATGAAGAAAAATGTATAATAGGATTAAATTAGAAAGTTGATTAAAATTGCATACTCTATCTGAATCATGAAAGAAAAAATGTGGGATTCATATCCCTTTAAGAATCCAATCACTGGTCTCAGTGATTCCCAATTGAGAAGCTTTCTGAAATGAAACCATCAAAAAACACAAAAACCTAGATTACGAGTTTTGCGCTAAACAGGGTTGCGAAACTAACGCCAAAAAAAGTTGCGTTATTTCACCCTCCATAGCGCTGCCATTGCGAGTTACTGAAAAGCCTCCTTGTGCTGTGCAATATGGTGGCGTTATGCTCCATACCACACAAAATCCAAGGGCTGCTTTGACGTGCTCGTGCACGCTTTCCCCCATAGACATCAATGGGGAGAGAGTAACATAAAATAACCTAACATCTAAAGTGCGGAATTAAAAATCTCCATAACACAACCCCATTGATGTCTATGGGGAAAAAAAAGTTACATTTAAACCTAAAACCCTAACATAAAACCCAAGTCTAAACACCACTAATCTGCTGCCCCCGACATCACCGACACCTAAATAAAGTTAATAACCCCTAATCTGCCGCTCCCGACATCGCCGACACTAATAAAAGTTATTAACCCCTATTCCGCCGCTCCCCGACATCACTGCCACTATAATAAAGTTATTAACCCCTATTCCGCCTCTCCCCGACATCGCTGCCACTATAATAAAGTTATTAACCCCTAAACCTCTGGCCTCCCACATCTCCGCCACTAAATAAACCTATTAACCCCTAAACCGCCAGACCCCACATCGCAAAACACTAAATTAAACTATTAACCCCTAAACCTAATACCCCCCTAACTTTAAATTAAAATTACAATATAACTATATTTAAAAAAATAAAAACTTACCTGTGAAATAAAAATAAACCTAACATCAAACTATAAATTAACCTAACCTTACTATTCTAATAAAATAAAAAAACTACCAATTAAAAAATCTAAATTTCTAATTTAAAAAAGCCTAACACTAAGAGAAAAATTTAAAAATCTAAAATTAGAAAAAATAATAAACACTAAATTACGAAAAATAAAAAACACTAAGCTTACAAAAAAAAATAAACAAAATATAAAAACAATTATACCTAATCTAATAGCCCTATAAAAATAAAAAGCCCCCCTAAAATAAAAACACCCCAACCTTAAAAGGGCATTTTGTAGAGCATTGCCCTAAGTTAAACAGCTCTTTTACCTGTAAAAAAAATAACAATAGGGGCATTTGTATGGACATTGCCCTTAAAAGGGCATTCAGCTATTTTGCATTGCCCTTAAAAGGGCATTTAGCTCTTTTTTCAAAAGCCCAAGCCCTAATCTGAAAAAAAAAACACCCCAAAAAATAAAAACACTAACCCCAGAATATCTACTCACGGTTGCTGAAGTCCGGACATTGGTAGTTTATTGTAGGCTAGGGGGTGTTTTTATTTTGGGGTGACTTTTATTTCTATAGGGCTATTAGATTAGGTGTAATTGTTTTTATTTTTGATAATTTCGTTTATTATTTTTTGTAAGCTTAGTGTTTTTAATTTTTCGTAATTAGTGTTTATTATTTTTTGTAATTTTAGATTTTTTTATTTTTTTCTTGTAGTGTTAGGTTTTTTTAAATTTGTAATTTAGATTTGTTAATTGGTAGTTTTTTATTTTATTTTATTAGAATAGTAAGGTTATTTATAGTTTAATGTTAGGTTTATTTTTATTTCACAGGTAAGTTTTTATTTAAATATAGTTATATTGTAATTTTAATTTAAAGTTTGGGGAAGTGTTAGGTTTAGGGGTTAATAGTTTAATTTAGTGTTTTGCAATGTGGGGGCCGGCAGTTTAGGGGTTAATAGGTTTATTTAGTGGCAAAGATAAATTTATATAAATTTCCAGGGCCGGTCTGATTTCCCAGTCCGGCCCTGATATCCAACACAGTTATAATAATACACATTTTACCTCTGTAATTACCTTGTATCTATGCCTCTGTAAACTGCCCCCTTATTTCAGTTCTTTTGACAGACTTGCATTTTAGCCAATCAGTGCTGACTCCTAGGTAACTTCACGTTCGTTAAATCAAAGTTATCTATATGACACACATGAACTAATGCCCTCTAGTGGTGAACAACTGTCAAAATGCATTCAGATTAAAGGCGGCCTTCAAGGTCTAAGAAATTAGCATATGAGTCTACCTAGGTTTAGCTTTCCACTAAAAATACCAAGAGAACAAAGCAAAATTGGTGATAACAGTAAATTGGAAAGTTGTTTAAAATTACATGCCCTATTTGAATCATGAAAGTTAACTTGACTGTCACTAACCCCTGAGTGACCAGAGCACTTTTCAGTTTTCTGACCATTTGGGACGAGGGCTATTTTTACATTTCTGCTGTGTTTGTGTTTAGCTGTAATTTTCCTCTTACTCATTTACTGTACCCACACATATTATATACCGTTTTTCTCTCCATTAAATGGACTTTCTAAAGATACTATTATTTTCATCATATCTTATAATTTACTATAAAAAAAATATAAAATAACTTTGACCCCCAAAATCTGTTACACATCTACAACCACTAAAAAACAACCATGCTAAATAGTTTCTAAATTTTGTCCTGAGTTTAGAAATACCCAATGTTACATGTTCTTTGCTTTTTTTGCAAGTTATAGGGCAATAAATACAAGTAGCATTTTGCAAATTCCAAACCATTTTTTTTTTTCAAAATTAGCGATAGTTACATTGGAACACTGATATCTGTCAGGAATACCTGAATATCCCTTGACATGTATATATGTTTTTTTAGTAGACAACCCAAAGTATTGATCTACGCCATTTTTGGTATATTTCATGCCACCATTTCACCGCCAAATGCGATCAAATAAAAAAAATCGTTAAAGGGACACTGAACCCAATTTTTTTCTTTTGTGATTCAGATAGAGGATGCAATTTTAAGCAACTTTCTAATTTACTCCTATTATCAATTTTTCTTCGTTCTCTTGCTATCTTTATTTGAAAAAGAAGACATCTAAGCTTTTTTTTTATTCAGTGCTCTGGGCAGCACTTTTTTATTGGTGGATGAATTTATCCACCAATCAGCAAGGACAACCCAGGTTGTTCACCAAAAATGGGCCGGCATCTAAACTTACATTCTTGCAGCTCAAATAAAGATACCAAGAGAATGAATAAAATGTGATAATAGGAGTAAATTAGAAAGTTGCTTAAAATTTCATGCTCTATCTGAATCATGAAAGAAAAAAATTGGGTTCAGTGTCCCTTTAACTTTTTCACAAACTTTAGGTTTCTCACTGAAATTATTTACAAACAGCTTGTGCAATTATGGCAAAAATGGTAAGTATTGATCTAGGCCCATTTTGGTATATTTCATGCCATCATTTCACTGCAAAATGCGGTCAAATAAAAAAAAAATGTTCACTTTTTCACAAACTTTAGGTTTCTCACTGAAATTATTTTCAAACAGCTTGTGCAATTATAGCTCACATGGTTGTAAATGCTACTCTGGGATCCCCTTTGTTCAGAAATAGTAGACATATATGGCTTTGGCGTAGCTTTTTGGTAATTAGAAGGATGCTAAATGCGCATCACACTTGTATTATGCACAGCAGTGAAGGGGTTAATTAGGTAGCTTTTTTAGTGTTGAGATCAGCCTCCCACCTGACACATCCCACCCCCTGATCCCTCCCAAACAGCTCTCCTCCCTCCCCCACCCAACAATTGTCCCTGCCATCTTAAAGGGACACTGAACCCAAAAAATGTCTTTCATGATTCAGATAGAGCATGCAATTTTAAGCAACTTTCTAATTTACTCCTATTATAACTTTTTCTTCGTTCTCTTGCTATCTTTATTTGAAGAAGAAGACATATAAGTTTTTTTGGTTCAGACTCTGGATAGCACTTTTTTTATTGGTGGATGAATTTATCCACCAATCAGCGAGGACAACCCAGGTTGTTCATTAAAAATGGGACGGCATCTAAACTTACATTCTTGCATTCAAATAAAGATACCAAGAGAATGAAGAAAATTTGATAATAGGAGTAAATTAGAAAGTTGCTTACAATTTCATGCTCTATCTAAATCACAAAAGAAAAAATTTGGGTTTAGTGTCCCTTTAAGTACTGGCAAAAAGTCTGCCGGTACTAAAATAAAAGGCTTTTTTTAATTTTATTTAAATTCTGCTTTGTAGGATCCCCCCCAAACAGCTCTCTAACCCTCCCCCCTCTACCTATTTGCCGCCATCTTGGGTACTGGCAGTACCCAGTTTGCCATATAATTAGCTTTTTTTTTTTTTTTAAATAAAAAACTCAATTTTTCTGTAGTGTAGCTGCCCCCCCTCAATAACCTACCCCCCACCCGCTCCCAGATCCTTTAGATAAAATTTCCCCCCCTCCTCTCCTAGTGTAGCGCCCCCCATGCGCATGCCCGCCTCAGCTCCCATGCACGTGACCGTGTATGTGTGCGCTCCTGGGGCCCCCGCACGCGATCCTGCCCCCCTTGGCTGGATATCCTCCAGCGATGGCTGCCCACCCGCCTCCCTGCAATGGCTCCCACCCACCAACAATCGGCACCATCGCTGACCGATGCAGAGAGGGCCACAGAGTGGCTCTCTCTGCATCGGATGGTTAGTAAAGGGTATTGCACGATGCCTCAATATAAAGGCATCGCTGCAATACCCTAAAATCATCTGAAACCCCACCGCTTGAAACTCCTAATGACGTACAGGGTACGTCCTTGGGTCGTTAACGACCGTTTTTATTTAGGACGTACCCTATACGTCGTTGACTCGTTGGTCGTTAAAGGGGCAGTAAACTTACAGACTAATGTTATATAATTCTGCACATAGTGCCAGAGGCGTAACTAGAAACCACAGGGCCCAGGTGCAAGAATCTAAGAAGAGCCTCCCACTCCCCCTACCCCCCCCCCCCAAAAAAAAAAGGGTGAATTTGATAGATATCTTTTTTTTTTACATTTAACACAGAAAAAAAAAATGTGAATCAGATTACATGTCTGGAAAAGGAGGTACCCAGTGCCCACAGTCTGTGAGATGGTCTGACCCCCTATTACTGTATTTAGTGACACTGTTTAACCCACCAGTACTGTATATAGTGAGTCAGTGACACTGTCTGTAATCTGCCGGTAAGATGGCTGGCCTGACCCTACCCGCCCCAGTACTTTATAAAGTGACCACAGTAGTCTGTGACATGGTCCAGCCCCCACCCCCCGTACTGTATATAGTGGTACTGTATAGTGACACTGTTTACCCCCGCCCCCCCCATGCTGTAGTAACAAGGTCTGTAATTTGCTGGTTCCACAAACATACACACACACACATACATAAATACACACACAGTCACATACATACATACACACATATACACACATAAACACCAATGGATAAAACAGAACGACTAACCCCTGTAGTCAGAGACACTAGTGAAGCACCATGTCACACTCACATGATATCAGTGTAGGCAGTGGCAGGTCAACGTTTTTTATTGAATACATTTTTTTTATTTTTAAGCTGGGCCCCCACCCTCAGGGGCCCAGTCGCAGTTGCAACCTCTGCACCCCCTGCAGTTTCACCCCTGCATAGTGCAGAATTATATAACATTAGCTTACCGGGAGATTTATACACTAAAGTATTGCAGAGAAATTTTATGTAAAAGCTCCTTTTTCCAGAATGCCGCTCCTTGCTCTACTGAGCGGCTCTGGTTTTTCCACAACGCATCGCGGCAACACTGTCTAGTGTATGCCCGGTCGCGCCATTAAAATGAATGTAGCTCGCTCCTGCTACTAGACCAGGGCGGGAGCGAGCTAAATTCATTTTAATGGCGTGACCAGGCATTGTGACTAGACAGTGTTGCCACGATGAACTGTGGAAAAACCAGACCTGCAGTCTTGCAATAAATTAGCATAATTTTATCTGAAAATGTTTTTGATGCATTAGGACCTTGTCTGCTGCAACTTTTTCAACAGCCACACTCCACCCACTGCTTGTCTTATTTAGCCAATGAGGACTTGTTACTGGAGTCATTATGTTAGCAAAATGTCCAATGTTTTGGAGTAAATTATCTCATAACCTTTGCTGAAACCAATTCAGGACGGATATTTTTTTGGCTCCTCATGTGCCCTTCCAGTTATCAGAATAGGTAAACTCTTCA
Source organism: Bombina bombina (assembly GCF_027579735.1). Lineage (NCBI taxonomy): Eukaryota > Metazoa > Chordata > Amphibia > Anura > Bombinatoridae > Bombina > Bombina bombina. The sequence goes on from NC_069500.1 coordinate 938,705,694, forward strand.
TTTTTAGACTCAACTTACAGGAAAAGGGGTCAAAATAAATAATTAAAGTATAACGCAAAGTTGTTTTAGTACACGTAATTAAACATTTTATATTGAAATCTAAAAGAGCAGTTTTAAAAATAGCTACAACTATGTACATTTCTATATGTCTCCTGTTAGTTATATCTACTGTTGAATGTATATTAAAGGGTGGGCGGTTCCAGTAGTTGCTCACCCAGAAATTCAGGGAGCAGCTGAGGTCCCAGACAGGAACAAGTAGATAATTAACAAAATATTGCCCAGCAGATTAGGTGTGTGTGCCACTGTTAGCTCACAAAAATAACAAGCTTTTGGCTTAGCATTTAATTAAAACTGCATTTAAAGGGACATTGTACACTAGATTATTCTATGCATAAATGTTTTGTAAATGATCCATTTATATAGCCCATGTGGGAGTGTTTTTGTTACAATGTGTCAGATGTATACACACGTTTACAGACTCATACTGGCTCCTGTTTATGTTATCTGTCTTTTCATATGCTGGGAAGGGGGGAGGTCTGCTCTTCTTGTTTTACCAGCCCCTTTTAGTGAGTGTCCCAGCCTAACCTCATCAACAGTGCTAAACTGGGCGCTTCTAAGTAAGTTTTAAACAGTTTTATACTGGATTTTTAGATTAGTATCTGTGCATATTCTTCTTTATAGTAGTGTCTATTACATGCAGTTCTGTGAAAATTGGTGTACACTGTCCCTTTAAGAATTTTTTTCTTTGTTGCATCAAATGGTGTTTTATTTTTTTTAAAGATGTTCTTATGCATAGCAAACTACTTTTTTTTTTGTGGATGCAACTAATCTTTGAGTATTAGCTGTGCATAAAATAATAGTTTTATTCAGCACACGTTTTAGTGCGTTTCTAATTGAAGAGACAGAAACTTGCCTCTTTAAAAATTGTCCAATCAACATCAGATGAAACACATAGAGATTCAGCAAATTGACATAATGGCGGCCCCCCCATGTGTCCTCCAAACTGTGAACGTCATTTGGTTTTACTACCACGTCCCTGTACAGTATTTCCCCAGTTCCTTCCGTCCCGACCTGCTAGCGGAATGCCCAGTCCCACCCCTCCTTGCAACCACACCACTGATGACTCCTCTTGCCTCTGACTTCTCTCTTAAATACTGTTATATATATTTTTTTTTATATAGATAGATAGATAGATATTCTATGGATTATTTAAAAATGTTTACAGTATGTATAATAATTTTTTATTTATTATTATTATTAATATTTTATATTTAATATTTTAAGAACGTGCATTGAAGTTAGAAATTCTTCATGTGCGCTTACCCAACAACGCATTAGACCGAAGTAGCAAACCCCGCTGCGCGTTACACATATTTTACATTCCTAATATAATTCTTATGTTCTTCACATAGAAATGTATATCTATAGGAATATATATATATATATATATATATATATATATATATATATATATATATATATATATATATATATAGCAATATGTATTTACAATAAAAAGTTAATTTTTCTGTATGTAAAGAACGTTGGAATGTGAAATATTCATAACTCCTGACTGTTTAGCGCTTGAGCAATAGGTGTTAGTTTTTTTTCTTCTGCGCTCTTGATTGACTTCTATGAGGATAATACGTTAACGCGGTTACAATATTCGGTTAGCGTGCATCAGGTTTCGCTCACACGCAAACTTTTTACTTTCAAATCATAATACGCGCGCTACACTATGGTCGCAAACAGAGTCCGTCTACCAATGTTTAAGCTCAAGTGGGAGCTCAAAATAGCGCTCCATTTTATAATCTAGCCCATAGAGGGATAATGACACATGCACACTCCTGAGCTCCTTTGAGCCTACCTAGGCTTACTCTTCAACAAAGGATACAAAAACCAAATTATATTTAATAGAAATAAATTGAAAATGTTCTTAAAACTGCATGTTCTATCTAAATCATGAATGCTTATTGTTTTACTTTACTGCCCCTTTAATTCCTTTATGCAATTAACTGCAAGGTTTAAAGGGACACTAAACCCAATTTTTTTCTTTCATGATTCAGGTAGAGAAGGCAATTTTAAGTTATATTCCAATTTACTTCTATTTTCTAATTTGCTTCATTCTTTAGATATTCTTTGTTGAAGAAATAGCAATACACATGGGTGAGCCAGTCACACAAGGCATCTGTGTGCAGCCATTAATCAGCAGCTACTGAGCCTATCTAGATATGCTTTTCAGCATAGGATATCAAGAGAATGAAGCAAATTAGATAATAGAAGTAAATTAGAAAGTTGTTTAAAATTGCATGCTCTTTCTAAATCATGAAAGAAAAAACGTGGGGTTTATGACCCTTTAAATAGCAAATATTTTTTTTTACAATATAGCTGTAATGTGCTAAATAGTTTTTTCTGGTAGTTTTTAGTAACTCAATCATATTTAAAGTGTCTAGTGTATAATAGTATGACAATTGACTCAAGCATTTCAGCTAAACATGCAGTAATACATTATTTGTTGCCTTATGATATTTAACTTCAAAGAAAAGTCATTTTTTTCCTATTGTGAATAAGGGTCAAGAAAAGAAAAAAGAAAAAGTTAAACGGCTTCTGTGAGAAAATATCTTTCACATAACATATTATTCTGCCTCATTAAGTGTTTTTAAGACCAGCTCCCTAACCCCCCCCAAAAAAACTTAGAGGAAACATAAATTCTAATAAGTATTTCCCCTGTTTGCTTTGATGAAAAAGAAGCATAGAGGTAGTGTTAGTACACTAAATAAAATGTATTGGTGACTGGAGTAAAACACTGCCTCCCTTGTAGGCCTCGATTGCTGGCAGGGTGCTGCGTTCTGTATGATGCAGTCATAGTAAGCTTTGTAGGAGTCCTGAGGTGTCACAGGACAATGCAGCTGTGAGTGATTGCTGTTTGGTTTTTCTCTTTTCTTTGGCAACTTGTCACCTCACTTCTAACACAATGATCTATAAATGAGCTACCAGGGTGGCTAGTTTCAGTCTCCATCACCAAGGCAAAGAGGTATTTAAAGGGACGTTCAACTCTAAATTGAATTCTCCAGAAAGCATTAAAAAGATTGTACTTTCGTTATTTATTTTGCCCACTTTCCCTGTAATTTAACAGTCTACACCAGAATTTTTATTGTTTAAAAATATAGATACTCCCTTTATTACCCATTCCTTAGTTTTGCATAATCAACACAGTTATATAAATATACGTTTTACCTCTGTGATTACCTTGTATCTAAGCCTCTGCAAACTGCCCCCTTATTTCAGTCCTTTTGACAGACATCCATTTTAGCCAATCAGAGCTGGCTCACTGGAACTCCACGTGTGTGAGCACAATGTTATCTATATGGCACGCATGAACTAACACCCTCTAGTCATGAAAAACTGTCAATATTCCCTGAGAGAAGAGGCGGCCTTCAAGGGCTTAAAAATTAGCATATGAACCTCCTAGGTTTAGCTTTCAAATAAGAATACCAAGAGAACAAAGCAAAATTGGTCATAAAAGTAAATTTGAAAATTGTTCAAAATTGCATTTTGTATCTGAATTATAAAAGTTTATTTTGGATTAGACTGTCCCTTTAACTAAAATAAACCTCTTTAACTATAGAGGCTGGAGTGTATTCTGTAGGTCTGAAAATATGAACATGCAACAAGCTACACAGTAAATGCTTGATATGTGCAGGAGATCATTTATATCTGTCTATAATTGGCTATAACAAAGGAGATAAAAAAAACAAAAAACACATATTCAAAAGACGTTTCAAAGGGTGTGTCTCTGAACAGCAAAACAATGCACATATTGTTAGTAGAATTACAGTTGTATTTGCCTTTAAAATATTTAATTTGTATAGATTGTTGCAATGCAGGGACTAATATACTATGCATACATAAAACAAATATTTGAATGTGTTTTTTAAGGAAGCAGCATAGGAGTTGAAATAATTAATTCATAGGTAACAAATATTGTTAAAGGAACACAATTATAAAGATATTTTAATCTTAAAATACAAATCCATGAATTGAAAAATATATGATGCATGTTTAGAATCATTACCACTTACTCCACAGTAGTACAGCCATTATTGGATTAAGTCGTGGGCGTGGTTACAGGTGGTCCATGGGGGTGTGACTGAATAATCATGGGCGTGACTGAGAGGTGCTGTTTTGTCCCTCCTCTTCCAGCAAAAGGGGGAATGCAACTCTGTAGAAACTCCACTGAGTTAAAGGGACAGTCTAGTCCAAAATAAACTTTCATGAATGTAATTTTAAACAATTTTCCAATTTACTTTTATCACCAATTTTGCTTTGTTCTCTTGGTATTCTTAGTTGAAAGCTAAACCTAGGAGGTTCATATGCTAATTTCTAAGCCCTTGAAGGCCGTCTCTTCTCTCAGGGCATTTTGACAGTTTTTCACCACTAGAGGGTGTTAGTTCATGTGTGTCATATAGATAACACTGTGCTCACGCACATGGAGTTCCAGTGAGCAAGCTCTGATTGGCTAAAATGGATGTCTGTCAAAAGAACTGAAATAAGGGGGCAGTTTGCAGAGGCTTAGATACAAGGTAATCACAGAGGTAAAAAGTGTATTTATATAACTGTGTTGGTTATGCAAAACTGGGGAATGGGTAATAAAGGGATTATCTGTCTTTTCAAACAATAAAAATTCTGGTGTAGACTGTCCCTTTAAGCTATCATTTAATTTTTTCATTATTCATAAGCCTTTTTTGACTGCATAAGTCAGTTTGGGCGAAAATATTTTACTTGGTAAAGCCATTCATTAGTTTGTAAATAATTTGCCAAAATGTCTTAAAGGGACACTAAACCCAAATATTTTCTTTTGTAATTCAGATAGAGCATGCAATTTTAAGCAACTTTCTAATTTACTCCTATTATCAAATTGTCTTCGTTCTCTTTGAATCTTTATTTGAAAAGCAGAAATATAAGCCTTTGGGGCTGGCCCATTTTTGGTTCATCACCTGGGTAGCTCTTGCTGATTGGTGGCTACATTTAACCACCAATCAGCAAATGCTACCCAGGTTTTGAACCAAAAATGGTCCGGCTCCAAAGGCTTACCAAGTAAAGATACCAAGTGAACCAAGAAAATGTGATAATAGAAGTAAATTAGAAAGTTTCTTAAAATTGCATGCTCTATCTGAATCATGAAAGAAAAAAAAAAAAATGTTTATTATACCCTTAAAATGGCATTTTGACAAAATGTTGTCACGAATACAGCCTAATCATCTGAGAGGATTTGCTTGGAATTTGACATAGACATACAGTAGGGTGGCTTCTGGGTTCTTTTTTTAAAAGATGGTAAACACCTTGAGGTTTTTACATACAATGCTGTTTGGAAAATACTTTAATTATCTGTTTGACCCCTTTTCATGTAATTTAGCTCTAAAAATTGTACATTTTCTAATTCTCTGAGCTAGAGATACACAATGCAGCCTTTTCAAGGCTAACCCTGCTACATATCTTTCAATGTACATTATGCTGACATAATGACTGTGATTACCATTGCCCTGGACAGACTCAAGCCTTTTTGGTAGATGAAGTTGGGCTGTTGAAAAACAATTGCAAAATGTTTAGACAGTATAAATACCTTGTAATTACAAAGGGCTAGGTAGTGCAGGGTGTGTTGTCTTTTGTGTAACCTGGTATTACATATGGCTGGGTAAACATTTTAACCAATGAATGCTGACACTTTTTTTAAAGGGACAGTCTAGGCCAAAATAAACTTTCATGATTCAGATAGAGCATGTAATTTTAAACAATTTTCCAATTTACTTTTATCACCAATTTTGATTTGTTCTCTTGGTATTCTTAGTTGAAAGCTTAACCTAGGAGGTTCATATGCTAATTTCTTAGACCTTGAAGCCCACTTCTTTCAGATTGCATTTTAACAGTTTTTCACCACTAGAGGGTGTTAGTTCACATATTTCATATGTGCACGTGAAGTAATCTGAGAGCAGGCACTGATTGGCTAGACTGCAAGTCTGTCAAAAGAACTGAAAAAGGGGCAGTTTGCAGAGATACAAGATAATCACAGAGGTTAAAAGTATATTATTATAACTGTGTTGGTTATGCAAAACTGGGAAATGGGTAATAAAGGGATTATCTATCTTTTAAAACAGTAACAATTCTGGTGTAGACTGTCCCTTTAAGCACCCTACACTTTTAATAGATAGGACAGAGAGCACTATTACAATTGGCTCAAACCAATTCAAAATCTAACACTCTTTTCTTTTAACACCTGAAATAAACCATTATCATTTGCATAACAAAACATGAAATGCTATGGAAATAAAGGTTTTAAGTTATATTCAGACTTAAAAAAGGGATAGAGAATGCAGTTTTAACAACTTTACAAATTACTTCCATTATCAATTTGTTGTCTGTCTTTTAATACGCACGCTTTCTGAGGCACCAGTTCCTACTGAGCATATGCATTAGCTCACAGTGTATATGTAAATAAGTCCGTAATTGAATGATGGCTGTTTTATGATACAGTGGGCATGGAAATTAAATAATCTTTGAAATTTCTCCAACAAAAACTCTTTTTATTGTGCATTTAAGGATTATACAATTTTACTGTATTTGATAGCCCTTTAATACAAAGGATTATTAAAGAAAAAAGTTTTTTTTGTGGCATAATTAAACTGATATAGTATATGGCAAGAAGCAGGATTGGGAAAGAGTCAAATGTGTATGTGTGTATGTGGATATATACAATATATCCACAATAAAAATATTTATTAATTTAGCGTTTTTGCTCATGCGCAATCACCGACAGAAGTACATTTTTAATGTAAACGGGTTAGCGCCCGTACTACAAGTTGAAAATAAATTGTGCGCTAACTTCAGAACTATGTATATTGCGAACGTGCAAACTTCGTCTCCCTATATACTTTAATGGAGAATGCAACTTAAAAAAACTAACACTTAGCGCTCATGCGCTATAACTAAAGCGCTAACCCAAAGTGAGTAATAAATATTTGACATTCCTATGTTCTTTTTATTTATAAATATTTTTTTAATGTTTTTTTTATAAAATATATATCTATATGACGCAATTGGTTACGTGAGGGTAGGGGGCGGACTTGCACAAGCGTCTGCCCGTGCAATGTTAAATATAGGGAACAAATGCACCCAATATTTTTTTTGCTGTTGTTATCAGATAAAGCCAGTTAGTTAAATATATGTATCAGGGCTAGCCTTGAGAAGTCAGCAGGGTGCATTTCAAGTTCTGAGAACTACAAAATCTTCCATTTTCAGAGTTTACATGAAAAAGGGTCATAATAAATAATGAAAGAATAATGCAAAATTGTTTCATTATACTTAACAAGTTATTTTATATAAAAATCTCAACAAGTTTACTGTCCCTTTAAACAATTTTGAACATATAATTGTTGAATGGAGACGCCCTTGGTAAAGAGGTGTAGTCTCTTTCTAGTTGGCCTATTCAGTCCCTGGCCGGAAAAGTGTGTAGTGTTTAAAGGGACCTTAAACACCAAATACATGCTAGATAAAACTTGTATTTACAGCAAGTATTAACCCGAGAATAGTTTGTATTTTAAATTATATTACTTGTTTAAATATTGAAAAACTAAGTGTAAAGTTTTAGTGTTCAAAAAACAATAGGTGCAGCCATGTTGTAACCTAGATTTTCTTCTCGGCTGAGGCCAATTAGTGGCAGTTGTAAATGGGTCACTAGAGTGTGCATCCAGTGACCAATTTGTGGAGTATAGCATTTCATTTCAAGTCTGAAGTGTGCACTTAGGGCCAGATTACAAGTGAAGCGCAAATTTATCGCGTGTGTGCAAACGGGCAAATACTCCCGTTTACAGGGCGTGCAATAAGTAACCAACCATTACAAATTTGCGCTTAGAAAATTAACCAGAAATCAGATTTCTGGTTAATTTTCTAAATGGCCCCCAATTGCTCCCAAAATAATGTGGTGCGTTTTGGTTTTTAAAAGAAAAAATAAGCAAATTTTTTTTTTTAATATAACTGCTAAAAGGGGTTAAATGTGGCGGGCGTGGGGTGTTAGAAAAAAAGGCGCTGAAAAGGGCCGTTACATTGCTGTCTATGGGGACTGTGCATTTTCTGTAAAAATATATGTATATGCTTATATACATACTGTATATATTTATGTGTTAATATGTGTATATACAGTAGATCATACATTAACGTATCTCTCTATATCTACACAAAATCCTCCTAACTTTATCTCTTTATACACAGTGTGGTCCATACTTTGAGAGAACAACCACTGGGAGCTTGTTTTTATGTAAGCATTCTTGTTTGCATATATTTTCTCTAACCAGCACTTAAGTATTGACATTTTTAGCAAAAGCAGCTATTTCAAATTACAAAATAAAGGTAAACTATTGATAAACATTTCTCAAATTTTCTTGCATGATTAAGAAAGAGCATACAATTTTAAACAACTTTCCAATATACTTCTATTATCTAATTAACTTTTTTCTATTTGTATCTGTTGTTGAAAAACATACCTAGGTAGGCTCAGGATCTGGGAGCTAGATGCTGATTGGTGGCTGCACATATATACCTCTTATCATTGTCTTAATGGTGTGTTCAGCTAGCTCCCAGTAGTTCATTGCTACTCCTTTAATAATGGATACCAAGAGAATGGAATTGGAAAGTTTTTTTTAAAAAGTGTATACCCTATCTGAAACATGAAAAAAAGGATTGTGGCTTTTATATCCCTTTAATACACTCCTGCAGGACAAATGGATCATTGGGAATAGATTGAGGAGAGATAAAAATCAAACTGTCCCTATTTTAGTAACCATTTTGCCAATAATGGTCCATGGTATAGACGTTTGCTGACTGACAAGCAAACCCACAAAACTTTATTGGTAAACAGCAGTATGCCATAAACACATTTTTTTACTTTATTAATAAGAGATGGCATTGTACATTCAAAACATGCTTTTATTTCCCAAAACTGTGATTCTGCCTTTAATTTAAAAACCATAATACATGACTGTATTTAACATTTCCCTTTTTATTATAAAACAAAATGTATTTTCCCTCTAACTCCCTTCTAATGTAGCCGTACAGTCATATCACCTATACACAATAAACAAATACACTTCAACACATTTACATATGATTTTCCATTCAGTGGAATCCTGAGGCCTGATCCTAATAAACACTTCACAGCAATTGGTTGATCAGTGCAGAAGCTTATTGTCACAGATTCCAGGATGCCAAGGCTACCCCCACCCCCCTACTACCTGGCTCACTGCTTATTACATCAGTTTTGGCCCTTTCATGACTTACAGGATCTCCCAAACTCTCTCTGCCTCATGTTTTACTGTTTGCACCTCCTCATGCATACCCCCCAACTGTCCCAATTTTTGTGGGACAGTCCCAATTTTAGGGGTCTGTCCCCCTGTCCCGGGTTGCTAGCCATCTGTCCCGATTTGCCCCATGCATTAAAAAAAATTAATTTTTTTTTTTTAATTCTATTGGGCCCATACTCAAAAGCAGCTGGCTTTGCTCTCACAGGGTTAGATACCTGTTATATTCCCTGTGGAAAAGGAATGGTGTGTGGGTTAAGCATGAGTAAGAAGGCTGTATACCCTCTGACCACGGGTGATGGTGACCTCTCTAACCTACCTCTAGTAGTGATGATGTCTAACCCCTGGTGATAATACTAGCATGCCTTCAGTTTTATACAATGAGCAGTTCTAATACCAGGGTAACGAACAGTGGCAGCCGCAGACTGCCAGCTAATGTGCTTGCCAACCTCAGGACCCCATACAATGAATTACAGATACCCATATGTGATGTAGTGTGTGTGTCTATCTGTATCCATAACTGTGTGTGTGTATCTGTATGTATAAATGTAAGCTATGTAGTGTGTGTATGTGTATCTGCATGTATAAGTGTGTATCTGCATGTATAAGTTTATGCTATGTAGTGTGTGTGTGTCTGCATGTATAAATGTAAGCTATGTAGTGTGTGTATGTGTATCTGCATGTATAAGTGTGTATCTGCATGTATAAGTGTATGCTATGTAGTGTATACTATGTATAAGTGTATGCTATGTAGTGTATACTATGTAGTGTCTGTGTATCTACATGTATAAGTGTATGCTATGTAGTGTATACTATGTATAAGTGTATGCTATGTAGTGTATACTATGTAGTGTCTGTGTATCTGCATGTATAAGTGTATGCTGCATGTATAAGTGTATGTTATGTAATGTGTGTGTGTGTGTATCTGTATGTATAAGTGTATGCTATGCAGTGTGTGTGTGTCTGCATGTATAAGTGTATACTATGTAGTGTCTGTGTATCTGCATGTATAAGTGTATGCTATGTAGTGTGTGTGTATCTGCATGTATAAGTGTATGCTATGTAGTGTGTGTGTATCTGCATGTATAAGTGTACGCTATGTAGTGTCTGTGTATCTGCATGTATAAGTTTATGCTATGTAGTGTGTGTGTGTCTGCATGTATAAATGTAAGCTATGTAGTGTGTGTATGTGTATCTGCATGTATAAGTGTGTATCTGCATGTATAAGTGTATGCTATGTAGTGTATACTATGTATAAGTGTATGCTATGTAGTGTATACTATGTAGTGTCTGTGTATCTGCATGTATAAGTGTATGCTATGTAGTGTATACTATGTATAAGTGTATGCTATGTAGTGTATACTATGTAGTGTCTGTGTATCTGCATGTATAAGTGTATGCTGCATGTATAAGTGTATGTTATGTAATGTGTGTGTGTGTATCTGTATGTATAAGTGTATGCTATGTAGTGTGTGTGTGTCTGCATGTATAAGTGTATACTATGTAGTGTCTGTGTATCAGCATGTATAAGTGTATGCTGCATGTATAAGTGTATGCTGCATGTATAAGTGTATGCTATGTAATGTGTGTGTGTGTATCTGCATGTATAAGTGTGTATCTGCATGTATAAGTGTATGCTATTTAGTGTGTGTGTGTATCTGTATGTATATGTTTATGCTGTGTAGTGTGTGTGTGTGTGTGTGTGTCTGCATGTATAAATGTAAGCTATGTAGTGTGTGTATGTGTATCTGCATGTATAAGTGTGTGCTATGTAGTGTGTGTGTGTCTGCATGTATAAGTGTATGCTGCATGTATTAGTGTATGTTATGTAATGTGTATCTGCATGTATAAGTGTATACTATGTAGTGTCTGTGTATCTGACTGTATAAGTGTATGCTATGTCGTGTGTGTGTATCTGCGTGTGTAAGTGTATGCTATGTAGTGTGTGTGTACCTGCATGTATAAGTGTATTCTATGTAGTGTGTGTGTACCTGCATGTATAAGTGTATGCTATGTAGTGTGTGTGTGTATCTGCATGTATAAGTGTATGCTATGTAGTGTGTGTGTATCTGCATGTATAAGTGTATGCTATGTAGTGTGTGTATCTGCATGTATAAGTGTATGCTATGTAGTGTGCTACTGTGCATTTTTGCTGACTTTAAAGGCCAGAATCAAGAATATTAATGGGGAATGCAGAGAGCAGTTTTAAATAATTTATTATTAAATGTTCAATTAAGAAAAAAATATTTAGCAATGTCTTTGCAAAGGCTAATTAAATACATAGGTTATATAGCCATACCAGTGGTTTGAGCTTGTGTTTGATTTGCTGGCTAAGTGTATTAAAATATATGACTTTATTTAGAATTTTATTTATATTACTTTGGTCTTATGATTTTTTAAGCCCCACCCTCTTTTGAATTTTGAAATGTTGAGAGGTATGCTCATGGAAGAGCTAATCACTTACCACCTGACCCCTTTCCGGCTGTCCGGGCTCCTGGAACTACTGGCCGGCCGGACTACCCCAGACGCCCGCTGACCTTTACTCCAGGTCACTCCAGCGGCCCTTTGTCCCAGAGCTCCGCTCTTTTGGTGATTGGTACCCCCTAGGGAGGGCAAGAGGTGGGGTGATTGCCGGAAGGGAGCTCCCTTTGGAACTTGGGTTTCAAACTCCCCCTACAACCCCTACTCCCCCTGGCTTACCCGGTGTACCTTCAATCAGCTGCTGCTCTAGCCCCCAGCGACGGATCATGTAGCTTTTTGGACTGGGACACCTTGGGGTCCGGAGCTCTCCACTGGTACTCGAGAATAGCTACCGCCTCTGTATTACAGGGACTCTAGGGAACTATGGCTCTATGGGGGTGCCAGTCTGTCTGGAGGGGCGGGAGATCTGGGGGTCAGAAAAGATCCTTATGATGAGCAGTGTGTGTGTCACAATAGTCTGTTTGTGTTTTCACCTGAAAACTGGTTTTGTCTGGTTATTTGGGTGGGCTCTAGCTGTAATCACTTCTCTCCACTCTATAGCTACAAGTTCCAGTTACAGGAAGGACCCTCTTGGCAGAGCTACCCAGTCGGGGTAGCCGGTGTCCGTCACACTCATTGATACCTATCTCTAATTGGCCACAACAAAGCAAATAAGAGAAACGGCACTCAGGACTAAACAATATTTTGCTAACAAAGTGAAAGTTTTAAATTCTTTTAAAGCATTTATTTTATATGATTACGTTCTGATATATATATATATATATATATATATATATATATATATATATATATATATATATATATATATATATATATCTTGAACATCCCTTTATTTTGTATGCAGATCTTTTGCAATGCAGTGATTAATTTATGATACACGTATAAAAAAATTCTTTAATGTCCCTTTAAGGAAGTTAAGGCATAATAAACAAATAATTCACACTTCTACACATTTACATATGTACTGTAAGCAAGTACTAAAGAATATAATGTTTCCATTGTAATCAGATAACTTTAGGTGATGACATGCAAACGACAACTTACAATGTGCACAGTGTTTGAATACAAAACCTTTTTTTTTTTTTTTTTTACACAAGTTTGTATTCATATCAGATTGTTCTCATCCCAACTGCTTGTCGTACAATAAAATTAAAGTAGATATACAAATTGTTATGTTTCTTATATATATACTGTATACTGTATATACACATCCATCCATCCCTCTATCTATCTATCTATCTATCTATCTATCTATCTATCTATCTATCTATCTATCTATCTATCTATCTATCTATACAATATATATATATATATATATATATATATATATATATATATATATACCATATTAAAGTAAAAGCAAACTTGGGAAATGTGTTATCTTGTCCAAGTGCAGATACACTATCTTTTTAGTAATGTTAAACATGATATATGATATTGAATACAGACACACTTGCAAGATAAAACATATATATATACCCACCTTGAGCTAAGAAGGAATTTTGCTAAATTGTGAACAGTTTTAGAAGTTATTCCTCCCTTAAAAAAAGAAACATTCCAAGAGATTATTTTTTTAATAGCACATTAGAATGATAGCAGTATGGTAATGCATGCATATTCAGTACATGTTTCTCTCACAGAAGCTTGTTTTAGGAAGATAGAATTTACAGTAACTTAAAAGTTTAATAAAAAGCAAACAATTTTGCAGATAAAAAAAAACAATAAAAAAAATCAGATAACAGAGAACACTAATGCAAATATCAGTCCATTTAGCAATGTCAAAATTTACAGAATTTCCAGATATTAGTAGGTAAAGAATATCTGTTTTTCCATAGTGCCTTTTTTAACGGGGCAGTCTACTCCAGAATTTTTATTGTTTAAAAAGATAGATAATCCCTTTATTACCCGTTCCCTAGTTTTGCATAACCAACACAGTTATATTAATATACTTTTTACTGCTGTGATTACCTTGTATCTAAGCCTCTGCAGACTGCCCCCTTATTTCAGTTCTTTTGACAGACTTGGATTTTAGCCAATCAGTGCTGACTCATAAGTAACTCCACGGGCGTGAGCACAATGTTAATTATATGGTACACGTAAACTAACGCCCTCTAGCTGTGAAAACTGTCAAATGTATTTAGATAAGAGGCAGCCTCCAAGACATTAGAAATTAGCATATGAGTCTACCTAGGTTTAGCTTTCTACTAAGATTACCAATCAGTGCTGACTCCTAGGTAACTTCACGTTCGTTAAATCAAAGTTATCTATATGACACACATGAACTAATGCCCTCTAGTGGTGAACAACTGTCAAAATGCATTCAGATTAAAGGCGGCCTTCAAGGTCTAAGAAATTAGCATATGAGTCTACCTAGGTTTAGCTTTCCACTAAAAATACCAAGAGAACAAAGCAAATTTGATGATAAAAGTAAATTGGAAAGTTGTTTAAAATTACATGCCCTATCTGAGTAATGAGCTTTTAATTTTGTCTATACTGTCCCTTTAAGTTTATGTTGTAAATTCCCCTGTGGATGCGGTAAACCCCTTCTAGTGTCATTGCTGTATACCGTCCTGTGTCCGTCTGTCAGAGCTGCTCAGCTTCCTTTTTTGAAAGACCCAGTGTTTCAATGACTGCTCGCTTGCACAACCAATTATAGAAGTTTGGTTTGGACAAAGTTCTGAGCAATATGTTTCGGAATCTAAATCCTTTCTTGAGCTCACACACACAAGATCTCCCGTTCTCTCTCAAATATCTTCATTAGAACACATTTGCTACTAGAAATGTAATACTGATATTTTAAACAGACAGTCAAAGTTAGAAAAAAGTGTGCATTAATAAAATCCTTAGTAGCATGAATGTAAAAAACAAATCTTGTAAATAGTATTAAAATCTACAATATTTTGCTAAGATTTAACTCAGGAACTGCTGAGTGGCCTCAGCTTTTTTTAAATGATTATTTATTATTTAAATTAGCAGCAAGCAATTGTGCCTATGAGAATGCAACTTTCTTCCCCACATTATTTTAATCTGTGCACTAAAGGAATGCATTAAAGCAAATCAATTGGGATGAAAAGTTCCCTTCAAATTGGCAAAGCCGCTTGCTGTAAATTTAAATAAATAAAAAGCTGTGGCGGAGGCACCAGAAGAATGATTTCTTCTGTTAAGTGTGATCAGTCCACGGGTCATCATTACTTCTGGGATATTACTCCTCCCCAACAGGAAGTGCAAGAGGATTCACCCAGCAGAGTTGCATATAGCCCCTCCCCTCTACGTCACCCCCAGTCATTCTCTTGCACCCAACGACTAGATAGGATGTGTGAGAGGACTATGGTGATTTTATTTAGTTTATTTCTTCAATCAAAAGTTTGTTATTTTTTTAATAGCACTGGAGTGTGTTATTCCTTCTCTGGTAGAGTTTGAAGAAGAATCCACCAGAGTTTTTACTATGATTTTAGCCGGAGTTGTTAAGATCATATTGCTGTTTCTCGGCCATCTGAGGAGAGGTAAACTTCAGATCAGGGGACAGCGTGCAGTTTATTCTGCAAAAAGGTATGTAGCAGTTTTTATTTTCTAACAATGGAATTGCTGAGAAAATCCTGCCATACCGACATTATATCATGTATGTATAATTTACATTTTAGTATTCTGGGGAATGGTACTTCACTGGAATTACACTGTGTATATAAGATTTTAGCCTAATAGAAATACAAAAGGCTTTTTAATAATTCTTAATTATGTTAAACGTTTTTGCTGGAATGTAAAATCGTTTTCATTTTCTGAGGTACTGAGTGAATAAAATGTTTGGGCACTATTTTTCCACTTGGCAGTTGCTGGATCTAATTATGACAGTTTTTAATCTCTCTCACTGTTGTGTGTGAGGGGGTGGGACCTTTTTTGGCGCTTTTGCTACGCATCAAAAATTTCAGTCAAAAGCTCATTGTTTTTTCCTGCATGTTCCGGTTTATCTCTACAGAACCCAGGGATCTTCAAAGCTAATTTGAGGGAAGTAATCTAACAGAGCTGTAAGATTGTAGTTGACTGTGATAAAAAAACGTTTATTCTTTAACTTTTTTATGCCTCAGGGTTAGTTATTTCTTGCTACTGGGTACAAGCCTTTACTAAGTTGCATTTTGTTTTATAAAGCTGATTGATTATCATCTGTTATATATATTCAGTGCTTTTCAAGCACAGTTCGTTTTTTTCATTGTATTTTACTTGTATAGTATTTCCAAATTGCAAGTTTATTTGCTAGTTTGTTAAACATGTCTGATTCAGAAGATGAGACCTGTACTATTTGTACTAAAGCCAAGGTGGAGCCCAATAGAAATTTATGTACTAACTGTATTGATGCTACATTAAATAAAAGTCAATCTGTACAAATTGAACAAATTTCACCAAACAACGAGGGGAGAGTTATGCCGACTAACTCGCCTCACGTGACAGTACCTGCATCTCCCGCTCGGGACGTGCACGATATGGCGACGCCAAGTACATCTGGGCGGCCATTACAAATAACATTACAAGATATGGCTACTGTTATGACTGAGGTTTTGGCTAAATTACCAGAACTAAGGGGCAAGCGTGATCACTCTGGAGTGAGAACAGAGTGCGCTGATAATGTTAGGGCCATGTCAGATACTGCGTCACAACTTGCAGAACATGAGGACGGAGAGCTTCATTCTGCGGCTGACGGTTCTGATCCAAACAGATTGGATTCAGATATTTCAAATTTTAAATTTAAGCTGGAAAACCTCCGTGTTTTACTAGGGGAGGTGTTAGCGGCCCTGAATGATTGTAACACAGTTGCAATACCCGAGAAAATGTGTAGGTTGGATAAATATTTTGCTGTACCAACAAGTACTGACGTTTTTCCTATACCTAAAAGACTAACTGAAATTATTACTAAGGAGTGGGATAGACCCGGTGTGCCGTTCTCACCCCCTCCAATATTTAGAAAGATGTTTCCAATAGACACCACCACCAGGGATTTATGGCAAACGGTCCCTAAGGTGGAGGGAGCAGTTTCTACTTTAGCTAAACGTACCACTATCCCGGTAGAGGATAGCTGTGCCTTTTCAGATCCAATGGATAAAAAATTAGAGGGTTACCTTAAGAAAATGTTTGTTCAACAAGGTTTTATATTGCAACCCCTTGCATGCATTGCGCCGATCACGGCTGCAGCGGCATTCTGGATTGAGTCTCTAGAAGAGAATCTTGGTTCAGCTACGCTGGACGACATTTCAGACAGGCTTAGAGTACTTAAGCTATCTAATTCATTCATTTCGGAAGCCGTAGTACATTTAATTAAACTTACGGCTAAGAATTCCGGATTCGCCATTCAAGCGCGCAGAGCACTGTGGCTAAAATCCTGGTCAGCTGATGTAACTTCTAAGTCCAAATTACTTAATATACCTTTCAAGGGACAGACCTTATTTGGGCCTGGTTTGAAAGAAATTATCGCTGACATTACAGGAGGTAAGGGCCACGCCCTACCTCAAGACAAAGCCAAACCTAAGGCTAGACAGTCTAATTTTCGTTCCTTTCGGAATTTCAAAGCAGGAGCAGCATCATCTTCCACTACTCCAAAACAAGAAGGATCTGGTGCTTGCTACAGACAAGGCTGGAGACCTAACCAGTCCTGGAACAAGGGCAAGCAGGCCAGGAAGCCTGCAGCTGCCACTAAAACAGCATGAATTGAGGGCCCCCGATCCGGGATCGGATCTAGTGGGGGGCAGACTTTCTCTCTTCGCCCAGGCTTGGGCAAGAGATGTCCAGGATCCCTGGGCGCTAGAGATAATATCTCAGGGATACCTTTTGGACTTCAAACACTCTCCTCCAAGAGAGAGATTTCATCTGTCAAGGTTGTCGACAAACCAAACAAAGAAAGAAGCGTTTCTACGCTGCATACAAGACCTATTGTTATCCATCCAGTTCCACGGTCGGAACAGGGACAAGGGTTTTACTCAAATCTGTTTGTGGTTCCCAAAAAAGAGGGAACTTTCAGACCAATACTGGATTTAAAGATCCTAAACAAATTCCTAAGAGTTCCATCATTCAAAATGGAGACTATCCGGACAATTTTACCCATGATCCAAGAAGGTCAGTACATGACCACAGTGGACTTAAAGGACGCTTACCTTCACATACCGATTCACAAAGATCATTACCGGTATCTAAGGTTTGCCTTTCTAGACAGGCATTACCAGTTTGTGGCTCTTCCATTCGGATTGGCTACAGCTCCAAGAATCTTCACAAAGGTTCTAGGTGCTCTTCTGGCGGTACTAAGACCGCGGGGAATTTCGGTAGCTCCTTACCTAGACGACATTCTGATACAAGCTTCAAGCTTTCAAACTGCCAAGTCTCATACAGAGTTAGTACTGGCATTTCTACGGTCACATGGATGGAAGGTGAACGAAAAGAAAAGTTCACTCGTTCCACTTACAAGAGTTCCCTTCCTGGGGACTCTTATAGATTCTGTAGAAATGAAGATTTACCTGACAGAAGACAGGTTAACAAGACTTCAAAGTGCTTGCCGCACCCTTCATTCCATTCAACACCCATCGGTGGCTCAATGCATGGAGGTAATCGGCCTAATGGTAGCAGCAATGGACATAGTGCCATTTGCTCGCTTACACCTCAGACCACTGCAATTGTGCATGCTAAGTCAGTGGAATGGGAATTACTCAGACTTGTCCCCTTCTCTGAATCTGGATCAAGAGACCAGAAATTCTCTTCTATGGTGGCTTTCTCGGCCACATCTGTCCAGGGGGATGCCATTCAGCAGACCAGACTGGACAATTGTAACAACAGACGCCAGCCTTCTAGGTTGGGGTGCCGTCTGGAATTCTCTGAAGGCTCAGGGACAATGGAGTCAGGAGGAGAGTCTCCTGCCAATAAACATTCTGGAATTGAGAGCAGTTCTCAATGCCCTCCTGGCTTGGCCCCAGTTGACAACTCGGGGGTTCATCAGGTTTCAGTCGGACAACATCACGACTGTAGCTTACATCAACCATCAGGGAGGGACAAGGAGCTCCCTAGCAATGATGGAAGTATCAAAGATAATTCGCTGGGCAGAGTCTCACTCTTGCCACCTGTCAGCAATCCACATCCCGGGAGTGGAGAATTGGGAGGCGGATCTCTTAAGTCGTCAGAATTTTCATCCGGGGGAATGGGAACTTCATCCGGAGGTCTTTGCCCAAATACTTCGACGTTGGGGCAAGCCAGAGATAGATCTCATGGCGTCTCGACAGAACGCCAAGCTTCCTCGGTACGGGTCCAGATCCAGGGATCCAGGAGCAGTCCTAATAGATGCCCTGACGGCACCTTGGGACTTCAGGATGGCTTATGTGTTTCCACCCTTCCCGATGCTTCCTCGATTGATTGCCAGAATCAAACAGGAGAGAGCATCAGTGATTCTGATAGCACCTGCATGGCCACGCAGGACTTGGTATGCAGACCTGGTGGACATGTCATCCTGTCCACCTTGGTCTCTACCTCTGAAACAGGACCTCTTGATACAGGGTCCTTTCAAACATCAAAATCTAACTTCTCTGAAGCTGACTGCTTGGACATTGAACGTTTGATTTTATCAA
Organism: Bombina bombina; assembly: GCF_027579735.1. Classification (NCBI taxonomy): domain Eukaryota; kingdom Metazoa; phylum Chordata; class Amphibia; order Anura; family Bombinatoridae; genus Bombina; species Bombina bombina. Next base: position 938,725,117 of record NC_069500.1, read on the forward strand.
GACGTGGGTTTTCTGAGTCAGTTAGTGACACCTTAATACAGGCCAGGAAGCCTGTTACCAGAAAGATTTACCATAAAATATGGCGTAAATACCTATATTGGTGTGAATCCAAAGGTTACTCTTGGAGTAAGGTTAGGATTCCTAGGATATTGTCTTTTCTACAAGAAGGTTTAGAAAAGGGTTTATCTGCTAGTTCATTAAAGGGACAGATTTCAGCTCTGTCTATTCTGTTACACAAACGTCTGTCAGAAGTGCCAGACGTTCAGGCTTTTTGTCAGGCTTTAGCGAGGATTAAGCCTGTGTTTAAGACTGTTGCTCCACCATGGAGTTTAAATCTTGTTCTTAACGTTTTACAGGGCGTTCCGTTTGAACCCCTCCATTCCATTGATATAAAGTTGTTATCTTGGAAAGTTCTATTTTTAATGGCTATTTCATCGGCTCGAAGAGTCTCTGAATTATCAGCCTTACATTGTGATTCTCCTTATTTGATTTTTCATTCGGATAAGGTAGTTCTGCGTACTAAACCTGGGTTCTTACCCAAGGTAGTCACTAACAGGAATATCAATCAGGAGATTGTTGTTCCATCTTTGTGTCCAAATCCTTCTTCAAAGAAGGAACGTCTTCTGCACAATCTGGATGTAGTTCGTGCCCTAAAATTTTACTTACAGGCAACTAAAGAATTTCGACAGACGTCTTCCCTGTTTGTCGTTTACTCTGGTCAGAGGAGAGGTCAAAAAGCTTCTGCTACCTCTCTCTCTCTTTTTGGCTACGTAGCATAATACGTTTAGCCTATGAGACTGCTGGACAGCAACCTCCTGAAAGAATTACAGCTCATTCCACTAGAGCTGTGGCTTCCACTTGGGCCTTTAAGAATGAGGCCTCTGTTGAACAGATTTGCAAGGCTGCAACTTGGTCTTCGCTTCATACTTTTTCCAAATTTTACAAATTTGACACATTTGCTTCCTCGGAGGCTATTTTTGGGAGAAAGGTTCTTCAGGCAGTGGTTCCTTCTGTATAAAAGAGCCTGCCTATCCCTCCCGTCATCCGTGTACTTTTGCTTTGGTATTGGTATCCCAGAAGTAATGATGACCCGTGGACTGATCACACTTAACAGAAGAAAACATAATTTATGCTTACCTGATAAATTCCTTTCTTCTGTAGTGTGATCAGTCCACGGCCCGCCCTGTTTTTTAAGGCAGGTAATTATTTTTAAATTATACTCCAGTCACCACTACACCCTTGGTTCCTCCTTTCTCGTTGGTCCTTGGTCGAATGACTGGGGGTGACGTAGAGGGGAGGGGCTATATGCAACTCTGCTGGGTGAATCCTCTTGCACTTCCTGTTGGGGAGGAGTAATATCCCAGAAGTAATGATGACCCGTGGACTGATCACACTACAGAAGAAAGGAATTTATCAGGTAAGCATAAATTATGTTGTTTTTTTTTTGTTTTTTTTATAATTATTTATTTATTGAAAAATTTTTGTATAAATTCAATGGTCAATATACATTCTTTCCATATTTTTACAATATTACAGTGATGTCGACTAACATTCAATCTCTTCTTGTTAATATGGAGATTGACTAAGTTTTATAGGCATTCATGACATGACCTATGACGTTTGGGACCATTATAAATTAGCATAACCTAAAACAGTCTAAAACAACCTAAAACATAAAACATAAAACAGGCAGTAAATATTACATCTTTGGTATTCAATACAATTATTTCATATCCAGCATATCTTTCACATGTATCCAACCTAATGACTTATTTAAAGGGACAGTCAACACTTACTTTAACATATTTTTATATTGAAAATAACAAAACGGAGGTCCGCCTACACTATACCCCTCCTGCCTTGCCGCCTTGCTTCTGTCCTAATCAGCGTCGCTAACTACTCTAATACCCGGTAAATATGGATGCCGGACTCCCCCCACCATTACGTAGCTGCCTTCTTCTTCAACTGATAAGCAAATCAGAATCCAGTCCTCGGACTGAAATTGCACGCGCTTGCAATTTCTGTCCGATGCCTGGATTCTGATTTGCTTAACAGTTGAAGAAGAAGGCAGCTACGTAATGGTGGGGGGAGTCCGGCATCCATATTTACTGGGTATTAGAGTAGTTAGCGCCGCTGATAAGGACAGAAGCAAGGCGGCAAGGCAGGAGGGGTATAGTGTAGGCGGACCTCCGTTTTGTTATTTTCAATATAAAAACATGTTAAAGTAAGTGTTGACTGTCCCTTTAACTAGATAAAACGCATTGCTAGGCTGAGAGGAACCAGACAGATAGCATGTAAAAGTCAACTTATTCCATTATTTCTTTGTGACAAGACCTCTATATGAGTCCCAAAAGAACAACATGTCATTATATAGCTGCAATCGATTGCTTCTAAGAAAATAATATCTTTCCAGTTTAATTAAATTGTTAACTTTATCTCTCCAAGAATCTAAAGAAGGGGCTACATTCGATTTCCAATGGGAAGCTTTCAGAACCCTTGCTGCATTGAACATTAATTGTGCTAGATTCCTTTTTATTACACATTTTAGTACATCATATAAATTGAATAGGCAAACCCTAGGTGACAGTGGTAGACTGCTGGATGTCGCTAAGTTAACCTCTCCCACTACCAAATTCCAAAAATCTTGTATTATGTGGCATGACCACCAAATATGCCCCAAAGCCCCCACTGCTTTTTTACATCTCCAACATTTATTACAAGCTTTGGGGAACATATGTTTAAGCCTGTGTGGGGTGAGATACCATCTCAGCATAATTTTATAATTAGTTTCTAGGCCTTGAGTAGAGTGAGCAGAATGAGCTGTTCTTTGAAAAATATATATCCACTCTTTGGCACCGAACTGTAGCTTCAATTCCTTTTCCCATATCTTGGTGTAATTGTGGGACTTTGGGGTATTTATTTTCAATAGTAATTTGTACAATTGTGAAATTAATCCTCTTATTGGGAAACCAGTGTAGCACATGTTTTCAAACGCAGTTAAGGGTCTGAGAAAGTTGTGTCTTTCTTTGTGTGTATTAATATAATGATTAACTTGGTGGTATCTCAACCAGGATGTGAAGAGGCCTCTGCCCATTTGTTCTATATCAGGCTTGGGTTTTACTTTATTCAAGTGTGTCAAGGATGTTATAGGCACCAATCTATTGATAGTCGTATCAGAGTCTAGGATAAAAGATTTATTGACTGGCAGATCTGGATTCGATAGAATAGGGGTTAAGGGGGAGAATCCACTGGATATCTCTCTATTTTTAATACAAATTGATTTCCAATCTGAAAATGTGTTGCTGACGGTCTGTATTGGTTCCCCGTGTGTGAAATATGGTATATTCGGGGTCCAACATGCACCCACAAGTTGCTGACTGCCTGAGATATCGTGTTCAATCTGTATCCAATGTTTAAAGTTCACCTCACTAAATCTACACCACTCTATTATCTTGTGTAAAGAGATTGCTTTCTTATACAAAATAAGATTTGGGACGCCCAAGCCCCCTAATTCCTTAGATGCATACATGGTTGATCTGCCAATTCTGGAAGGTTTGTTCCCCCATATATATTGATTAATTGATTTTTGTAGTTTATGGATATATGTCTCGGTGTGGGGGAGTGGTAACGTCTGTAGAACGTATAATATCTTTGGTAGTAGTATCATTTTAGTGGAGTCAATCCTGCCCACCCATGACGTATGCCTAGACTTCCATGTGGATGTTAACCTAATAATGTCTGCGGTGAGTTTTGAGAAATTTGTTGTACGTGTTGTCTCATTTTTAGGAGTGATACTAATTCCTAAGTATTTGATTGAGCCCAATTGAATGTTAAATTTGCTGCTTTCCTTAATTTCATTTAATTCGCTCTGATGTATATTAATGGGGAGAATGTCTGATTTGGTCATATTAACCGAAAAATTTGAAACCTTCCCATAGTCCACTAGGATTTTTTGTACCTTTAAAATAGATTCCCGTGGAGATGTTAGTGACATAAGGATGTCATCCGCGAACATGGATAATTTTATTTTTAATCGTTATTCCTTTGATAGAGGTGCTATGTCTTATTTTAGATGCCAAAATTTCCAAGGATAAAACAAATAAAAGGGGGGACAAAGGACAGCCCTGCCTAGTTCCATTTCTGGTTTCAAACTGTTCTGATAGGGTGCTGTTTATGCGGATTCGCGCCGAGGGGAAAGCATACAAAGCCATAACCTGTTTTATGAATAAAGGTGGGAAGTTAAATTTATATAAAACTGATTCCAGAAATGACCAATCCAGCCTATCAAAAGCTTTTTCTGCGTCTGTTGATAATAGAATTGTCGGGATATTATATTTGTTTACATATTCTATCAAGTCTAGTATTTTTATGGTATTATCCCTTGCTTCCCTCCTCGGCACGAACCCAACTTGGTCTGGAGAAATCAACTTGGGCAAGAATTTGTTCAATCTGGTGGCTAATATTTTGGCGTATATTTTTAAGTCTAGATTCAAAAGGGAAATGGGTCTGTAATTTGCAGGTTGATCACTCTTTTTTCCTGGTTTGGGTAATATAGTAATAAAAGCCTGTAACATATCATCTGGGAATAACCCCATCTCCTCAACTCCATGAAACAAATTTAACATATGTGGTAAAAGTTCCCTTTGGTGTAACTTATAGTATAGGCCTGAGAACCCATCTGGGCCAGGGGCTTTATCTGTTTTAATTGTTTTGATTGCCTCTAATATCTCCTGAGCTTGAATTGGGGAGTTTAGTGATTCCCTCTCATCCTCTGATAAGGTGTTTATATGGACTCCGTCAAGATATTCGATACATTGTAAAGAGTGTTGTTCTTGTGTTCTATTTGGGAATAAATTGTAGAGGGAGTGAAAATAATTTTTAAAAGTGGCAGCTATTTGTTTGGTGTCTTCCACTATATTACCATTTGGTTGTTTTATCGAGTGAATATATGTTTTAGTTTGTTTGGTCTTCAGAGACCTTGCCAAATGTCGACCTGGCTTGTTAGCTTCAGCATAGAATTTCTGTTTTAGTTTAAGGGCTATAGTTTGTGCTTTGATGTGTAGATGTGTTGTCATTTTTTCCCTATAGAAGTTGAGTTGCTCTTGTATGTTTTTATCCTGCGGATGTAGTTTATGCAGGTAGTCTAATTGTGATAGTTCTTTTGAAATGTGTGTATATTCTTCTCTATTGAGTTTGTTTCTGTGTGCAGTGGCTTTAATCAGTACTCCCCGAATATAGCTCTTGTGAGCTTCCCATACCATGGAAGGGGATATTTCTTCCTGTGTATTTAATTTGAAATATTCTCTGAGTTCTGTTTGTACTAATTTGTTTATTTCGGGGTTCAGAAGAAGTGAAGGGTCTAGCCTCCAACTATATTCTCTGATAGGTGCTGATGGCCACTTAATATTGCATTTCACCAAGGAATGGTCTGACCATGCTGTATGTAGAATGGACACGTTTTCCACCAAAGATAGTGTGATGTGGTCAACCATTATGTAATCTATTCTGGAATGTGTTTTATTTGGATTTGAGAAGAAGGTGTAATCTCTTTTATTTGGGTTATGTATTCTCCATGGGTCATGCAGACATAGTGTCCTAATAAAATTCCACATCGCTTTGAGAGTTTTTTTGGGCACCTGTATATTACTGTTTGAGCTGTCCAGTTTGGGAAGCACTGGGACATTAAAATCTCCCAGTACCAACAGCTGCCCTACTTGAATATCTCTAATTAAAGGGGTGATGGACTTAAGGAAGGTGGCTTGGCCTTGGTTTGGGGCGTATATATTTACTATTGTGGAGGGCTTATTGAATAGCATTCCACTTACAGATATGAACCTACCTTCTTTATCTTTAGTTTGATTTATTAAAGTAAAAGGAACCGATTTGTGTATAAAAATACTGACACCATTTATTTTTTTCTTCGGGTGTGCGCTATGAAAACATTGGGTGTAATTTTTATGAAAATATCTTGGGATGCTTCCCCTTTTAAAGTGTGTTTCTTGTAATCCTAGAATTTCGCCCTGTTTTTTTAATAGGTCTTGGATTGCTAAGGATCTTTTTTGAGGACTATTGAAACCCTTTACATTCTGTGACACTAAACGTATCACAGTTTCTTTTTTCATGTCCTGTGATTTACCTGTGCTTGTTTGGAGCTAAGCCCTGTATCTGGTGACACAACATTTCCTGCCAAAACAAAATAACAACAAACCGTAATACAACTATTATTAACAATAAAAACTACTCCTAACCTGTAATTGGTTACAGGGGGGTATATAACCAAAAAGAATTCCATATGGAACTCTATCTGCCCAATACATATCTGTTTAATGCAACTGTACTCAGGCATTAATTAGTTGTACTTATGTATTATGTGCATAAGTCAATTGTCAATGAGAACCTGAAAAGAAAAGAAACAAAAGCACAAAAAACAACATAATGAAAAGGACAACATAATAAAAAGGAAGCAGAAACATAGGTTTTGACTCACAAAAGGATACATTTGTAGGCCTTATATGGGCCAACTACGTAAACCATCTATTTATCACTTAATGTCACTTCTGGGTGCTGGATTTATTTTTCCTCTGTACTCTTTGCCAGTCTGAGTTTCTGTGATGAGTTAATGTCTCTTTACTTGCAGTCAGATCTTGCTCTGTGAATTTTCCGGCTTCTGGTTTTACTGGAGGGATCTCTAGTTTGCGGCAGCAATCTATCATTTCTGACGGAGATGTGCATGTTGCTCTTCTATTGTTCCAAATGACAACCAGCTGGAAAGGGTAACTCCATCTGTACTTGATATTCATGGACCTTAGGTGTGTGGTTAATGGAGATAGCTCTTTACGCCTCTGAAGGGTCCTGGTGGATAGGTCAGCATATATCTGCAGATTCGCTTCCTCGAAGCGAATAGGCTGTTTTTCTCTGGCATTTTTCATTATTTGCTCTTTCACCGCATATTTAGTTATTTTGACAATAGTGTCTCTTGGTGGGGCTCCCTCTTGCGGAACGGGTCTAAGAGCTCTATGTGCTCTGTCTATTTCCACTGGTAATGACCCTTCTTGATTGTTTAAATTGGCAAACAGGGCTTGTAGATATCTAGGTAGATCTGTCACTTGAACTGCTTCAGGAATACCTCTGATTCTTATATTATGTCTCCTGGACCTGTTCTCCAGATCTTCTATTTTATCTTCCATCTGTTGAATAGTGGTATCTTGTTGTTCCATCTTCGTGCTTAATTCGTTCTGAAAAGTATTGAATGCACTACAGTCCTCCTCTAGTTTTTCTACCCTGTTGCCAATATCTGAGATGTCTTTTTTTAAATCCGAGATTTCATCTTTGATGCACTGTTTTACTTGCACTAGTAGTGATGCAAAATCTTTTTTGGATGGTAGTGAAGTTTAGTAGTGATTTTGGAACGCATATAGTTTCCTGGTCTGCCTCTGATTCAGATTCTGAGTTTGACGACTCCTGTACCTCTTTAGGAGATACAGATGGGGATAAATCGTGATCTGAGTATTTACGGTTTTAAAAAAATGATCCACTGATGGTGTAGATGAACCTTTAGCATTGTCCTTTTTCCCTTTATCTTTCTGCGACATTTTCCTGGGTGACATGATCCTTAGTGATAGTATATCCGGCTTGTGATATTCAGGAGAGCTGTATACTTGTGACAATAGTCTGCGTCTGATTTAGTGCACTACTGCAAAGTGGTTATGCGTAGCGGTTATTTTTAACTTTGTAGAATCCCAAGACTGATTATATCACAGGCATGCCTTTCTGACTGTTCTATGTACTCTCCTGTATTGATCACGTATGGGTGATAATTTAATAAGACTGTGAGCGATAAAGGACTCCCTTGATGTTACCTTGAATAGATATCTTTGGAGATGGTTTTCTACAAGTGTTGATTTTATTTCCTATGTTTCATATTTCATAAAGTGTCCTGTTGTAAGCATACATCAGTCAATGTGACTTGATTCCTCATGTTTTTAATCTGCGTAGGCTGTCTTTTAATCTCCGCTGCCATGCTTAACTAAGGGGAGCGTAGTTTCAAAATGGCGACCGCCACGTGTGTTGTGTATATCGGGCAATAAAAAACAGCCTTAGGTGTTTATTCGTGTGATCAGTCTGAGTTATTACCTTAAGAGAGCCCCAGCAGTGCTCCTTCAGCTCCGATTTTTAACTGCCTCCTATCCGATAGCTTTCCAATGTCACACTGACCTCCGTGAGAGCAGCTTTCTCATAGCATATTGCGTTGTGCGGTATTGCGACCGAGTGCCCGATATTTCATCTCGCTCTTCTCCTCAGATGTGATCTTAGCCTCCTAAAAGTTATAGGTCTGTGTCTGAACCTTCCAGACTTGTATTTTGTCGCATTGGGCCGATGCTCCGGAGCTCACTTAATGTGCGGCCATCTCCTGTGAGTGCCGGCTCCGCTCCCAGAAGAATGATTTTTTTTATGTACATTTTATTTAAAATACAATCAATTTTAATACTATTGACATTGATGTATTTTAGATTATTACCACTATTAATAATATTGGTTGTCCATCTTATATTTTTGGGTGCCATTTATGGATTGCCATATGACTAGACCTGAGAAAATGTTTAAAGGGACACTGAATTCAATTTTTTTCTACCATGATTCAGATAGAGCATGCAATTTTAAGCAACTTTCTAATTTACTCCTATTATCAAATTATTTTCATTCTCTTGGTATCTTTATTTGAAATGCAAGAATGTAAGTTTAGATGCCGGCCCATTTTTGGTGAACACACTGTGTTGTTCTTGCTGATTGGTGTGTTAATTCACCTACCAATAAACAAATGCTTTCCATGGTTCTGAACCAAAAAAATAGCTTAGATGTCTTATTTTTCAAATAAAGAAAGCAAGAGAACGAAGAAAAATTGATAATAGGAGTAAATTAGAAAGTTGTTTAAAATTGCATGCTCTATCTGAATCACAAAATATTTTTTTTTGGGTTAGTGTCCCTTTAATAAAGTTTTTTAACAAAGTGATCCCCTAAATAGAAAGGGCCTCTTCATATCTAAAACTAGAGGAACTAATAAAGGACAAGTTTTATCAAATTTGTCAAATTGTAAAAAAAAGTTTGCCATTATTATGTATGAAATCAATTAAGGGATTGAATGTAGTGAAGGTTGTCATTTTGTTTATTACAAAAAATCTTACTTTGAGATACATGGTTTCCCCTAGTATACTACCTTAACTAATTCATGGCTTATATTTAGTGGAACTTTTAAATATGGCAATAAACCTTGTAGGGCATGTGAATTTCTATGGGTCAGAATCAGTTTTCATCCCATGTGACTGGTGAAGGTTCCCAGACCAAGGGTTGTGTTAACTGTTTCATGTGGTTTGTAACATATTTGATAGAATGTACCCTCTGTTTGAAACAGTATGTATGTATGGCCACAAGGGATATATGTACACATATATGCAAGCATTTGGGATATATTACTGCCAATAAACCTTGCTCTGCACTTTTTCAACATATGAATGCTCATGAACAAAAGTTGGACACGTTCAGGTGGAATGTAATAGAAGTGGTCCTGTGTCCCCTAGGGGGGGCAGAAGTCAAAGTATCAGATAATTTTTAGCATTTTTGTTATCACAAAAATCTAAATAGAAATAGAGCCTTGTTTTTTTTTTATTGTTTTTTTTTTTTAACTACATATATTTTGAAGGTAGACAACCCAAGGTATTGATCTAGGCCCATTTTGGTATATTTGATGCCACTATTTGGCTGGCAAATACAATCATACGAATAAAAAAAAAAGTTAAGTGTGGGTTTCTCACTGAAATGATTTACACGCCGCATATGCAGTCATAACACAAAAGGTTGTAAAAGCTTTTCTGGAGTCCCCTTTGCTCAGGAACAGCAGACATACATGGCTTTGCAATTAGTTTTTGCAGCTGTGCACCACACTTGAAAGGTTATTTTTTGCTGTAGTGTAGAGATTACCCTCCCACCTGATACCTCCCACTCCCTGATCCCTTTCTAATCCCTTCCAAAGAGCTCTCTTCCCTCCTCTCCCCCACTGGTCACCACCATCTTAGGTACTAGCAGACAGTCAACCAGTATGCAGTTTAGGGCTTTTTTATTTTTTATATGTACATTTATGTATTTCTGAAGTGTAGGTGTCCCTCTTCAAGCATCCCACCTCCCTGATCCCCACAACAGCTCTCTTCCCCTCCCCCTCTCGCTGCCTGCAGCCATATTTGTTACTGGCAGCTAGTCCGCAACTTGACAGCTGGGCCGCAACTTGTACTACATCAAAACAGTATGCTGGGCAAAATACTGTGTGACATAGTACCTACGTCCATTTGGTTTAAGAGGTTTAAACAGAAGACCCTCAGATATTTAAGTCTACATATGACATTACTCATTGTGAGTAATTACTATATAATCAATTGATCTTTAATGGTATTTTGTAACATTTGTCTTCAGAAAAGCATAGGAGCAGTTGGACAACAGATAAAAATTAAATAAACATATTTATCTTTAAATTATATATCATATAATATATAATTATTATATTATATATATATTTTTTTTTTAAAAAAGGCTTTATTGAAATAAATTCAAACATTTACAAGCAGAGAATCAAAACATTCACAGTGTGTCTCTTTTGATGATAAATTATATTTTTTATTGGTGACAGGACTGGTTAAGAACAAGTGAATCTTACATATTGGCTGACACCAGAATCAATCAACTGACAATGACATGGTAAATTGTCTTACATAGTGTAAAATTGTATCTTGTTCAAACCTTTCCTAACTTTAAAATAATGGTTTTAACCATGTGAACAAGTCATTTTATTTTTCGTATACATTCATTTGTTTGTCTTTTGTTTAAGGACCACTCATTTATCATTTTTTTTTAGCAGAAATCAATGAACAATACAAATTCAGTGTTCAAATCCAAATAAACATCTTAAAGGCAAAAATGAAAGCTTTATGAACTGGTGTATATTATCCATAAGCTAGGAGTATAAGTTGTACTATATTGACGTAAGTGCCGGTACTTGCAATGATGTCTTTTCTGTAGTCAGTAAATAGATCATTGTGAACAGATGGTTAAAGTGATTCTAAACCCAATTTTTTTATTTTATGATTCGATTGGAGCATGCAATTTTAAGCAACTTTCTAATTTACTACTATTATGAATTTTTCTTTGTTGGATAGTGCATGCTGATTGGTGGCTACTTTTAGCATTATTTATTTTGTCAACTTTTCCAGTTGTTTTTCTTTGAAAATTATGTCTTTTGCAAGACTTAGAATATGACCCTGCAACAACACATAATAGTAATTGCTTAATAAGATCAGGAGCCCGGTTATGTCTCTCCCTAATTGTAATATACGTAAATGGCCACAACAAAGGAGATATGATTACCATACTCATAAAGCTACAAAGCAATGTAAACTGTATTAAAAATTACCGTAATAAATGCTTTTAAATAATTTATTTTGTATGCACTTTATGATATCTTTAAAGGTAGGCTTACCATAATTTTTAGAGGTGAAACTGGGACCACCTGGTGCGGTGCCAGTGGGGGTGTGGTCAGGAGCGTGGTCAAGGGGGCGTGGCAATTACCGGTCCTTTTAAAGTAGTAGCTTTTATGTGCATAATGTTTTGTGGATACTCTACCCTTCCTCAGTCAAACAAGTGAATCACACAGTTTAAATAGACCATAACACCACCCCCTAGTGAAAAGGGCACCATTACGTTGTCATGGCAAATAAATCATTAATCTAAATCTCAGATTCTAAATAATGCCAAATATTAAGCATAATTATCACTTTATCAATTTCACAATTTAATATCTGCAGTGTAATATGTGTTTTATGTGTCTAATTAAGGAACAGAGCCAAATACTGATAAGGCACAAATACAACATTGAATGAAAGTAGAAAAGAAACACGTACCTGCTAAAGCTGTTTAAGAGGCTACTCTATACCATAATGCAGGAAGATTATAGCCAAAATGATATTCTGCATGAAGTAAAGCAAGATCCAGGCCAAAATTATGCATTTAAAGATCACACTGAGAAAATACTGTATTATAAAAGATTCATCGACGATCTGATTATGATCGTGGATGAACGCTTGGATGATACTAGATTTAAGGATGAAATGTTTTTGAAATTTGTAGGAGGTTATAATCATAAATGTATTGACTTCTTGGATATAACCTTGGAGGGGAATGTGGAGTAGAGAAAGATTGTTTCCAAAACTTTTCGCAAAAGCACAGCGGGTAATACAATCTTACATGCGAGTTCCTGCCATCCCCCTCATTTGGTTCGAGCTATTCCGAGAGGCCAATACATTAGATTAAGGAGAAATACTGAGGATGATGCCATTTACAATCAACAGGCAGATGAATTAACAAAAAGGTTGATAGCCAGGGGTTATGATCAAAAGAAATTGGATAAGACTAAGTTGGAAATCAGCAAAGTGAAAATAAGAAAAAAAGCTGATACAACTAATCCTTTACAATTTAATGAAGATACGATTGTATTCACAACAGAGTATACTAATCAGTTTTCTGACATAGTTAAAATCCTAAAGAAACATATGCCAATACTTGGTGGGGATCAAACACTCCAGAATTATATACCTGGTTGCAGATTCGTACCCAAGAAACCAATGACATTGGCGGCCCAGCTAGCTCCCAGTTTGGTTCCAAGTGTGAGAGCCAATAGAGGAGATAACTGGCTAAGAAAGGTAGGGTGTTTAAAATGTGGAGCTAAAACATGTTTAACATGTCCTATGATGGATGTAACAAATATTTTTCAATCCACAGTGGATAATAATGTTTATCCCATAAAGTCTTATGCAAATTGTAAAACTACGTTTGCGATTTATTTATTGGAATGTAGTCTTTGCAAGATCCAATATGTTGGAAAAACGACCAGAGAGGTCAATGTGAGGGTCAGGGAACATGTCAATGATGTGAAAAATTATTGCAAGGACTCAACTATTGCCAGGCACTTTAATCTGATACATTTCACCCATGAAGGGAAATTTAGAGTGAAAATTATAGATGTAGCAAAGGTCCCATTAAGAGGGGGTAATAAGTATAAGATTTTAGATAAAAAAGAATTATACTGGATCTATCAGTTGAAAACTAGAACCCCCAATGGCCTCAATTTGGAATGGGACATTAGCTATTTTGTATAGGATATCAATCATTAATCATTATCATTCCTTTTGTATATATAGTTGAGGGTAAGTAAGTCATCAATACAAAATTAGACCAAAGAAATAAACAAAATAAAATTAAAAATAAAACTAATTAATAAAATTACATTAAAACAAAATAAATAAAATCTGATAATTTGTAACATCTGGAACTGTGAACATTTGTGCTTACACATGAACATGTATACATCTATGTTCGTGTGTATTTTAAAATTATCAGTGATTCGTTTGGATACTGATATATACATATGAGCATATTTACATATTCTCCTGTATATATATATATATTTTTGGTAGGTCTAACAATCTGAATAAGAGTTAATTGACTCTAATAAAAATAATATTGAATTCTTCTTTTTTGGACAACTATACTAATGGATACAGTCATAGGCTTACCTAATAAGTACTTTTAGTGAACTGTTAAAATTAAAAGAAAAAGAATTGTTAAAGGTTAAATATTTAAATATTCAAACAATTTTCTTTCCTTGATAAGGGTTATATGAGGGTTGTGTGACATTGTGAACTGTAGCATATTTTGTCATTAAGTATCCTTTTTAATGTTTACTGTGTTTGATTGTGACATTGAAGGGTTAAAATATGTACCTGCCCACTACCTGTGTATAAGAAGGTTGTGGCTAGAACACCTGTTGTGTCTGATGAAGGGCCACTAGGGGGCGTGAAACGCGTCAGACGTTCGGTCCATGATGTACCTGTGTGCTTGTAAGATTGCTTAATAAAGTGAAAAATTTTATCACTACTATGTGCTGCCAGAACTTTTTCTTTTTGGACATTATTGGTAAGTAATCCGTTGCTTCATGGGCATTGCACCTGATCACCGCAAGCAATAGTGTGTGTAAACTGAAATCCGGAAGCCTCAGCGTCAGTGTTAGTGACGTCATCTGGGAGTCGATCACTGGAGTTTGGTGTGTAAGCTTGAAGCGGCCTCTCCTGCTAATCAAAAATCCTGCCTGTCTGTACTTCCTAGTCATACCCATATGATTCCCCTAAAGGTGTATTACCGGCAATGACACCAAGGGTCGGGGGGGAGAAGGTGTTAAATTCTTAGAAAAAAAAACCAAGTAGTACTACAAAATTTAAAAAAAACTTACGCTGCTCACTCAGCCTGCATTACTAAATGTAAACTTTGAAGGACACGAACGTTAAGCTAAGCCGGGCTGTATGTAACAAAGTACCAGCATCCAACTATGCTGGAGAGCATAGTCATTTTGAATAATGTGTCCGGGTTTCAGGTGGTCTGAAACCCGGACACATGATTTGAAACCTGGAGGTGGCAACCCTACTGGGACAGAATGAACAACTGGGTGGGACACTGGGACAGCGCCTCCAAACCGGGACAATCCCAGTAAAAGTGGGACTTCTGGTAAGCCTATTTAAAGGGATATGAAAGTACAAAAATGCAGAGCCCTTTCTCAAGACAAGTATAAATGCATGTGTGTGTGTGTGTGTGTATGTAATGTTCTTGCCAGACTAAAATTGTTAAAAACATTTATCAGACTTTAAAGATGGTATCTATTGATAAAAGTGACCTTTACATCAAGCAACTGAATACTTTATCAACAGATGACATCAGCTCCATTTGTGTCATATCAATAAACTTTATTGAGCAATGACCAGTTGTTTGCTTAAGTGATTTTAACAAGCAAACTGATGAGAAAAAGAACACATACTGATTTAGGGCTAGATTATAGGTTGAGCGCAAAATATTGTTTTCTACAAAAGCGATATTTGTACTCCACTTAGTGACCTCGCGTTTGCATTGCACGGAAGCTTTGCGCTCACAAGAGCACACTATTATAGGCTCCAATGGGAGCCTTGTTCTCATGCCGTCAGGCATGGCATGAGAACTAGCACAACAAAGGGGGTAAGTTGCTTATATACATATACAGTGTATTTATGTGCTATCATGTGTATATACACATATTAACACATAAATATATACAGTATGTATATAGCATATACATATATATTTACAGGGAACACACAGTTCCCATAGACCACTATGTAAAGGAACTTTTCAGTGCCGTTTTTTTCCTGACACCCGCCAACTTTAACCCATCATATAACAACTTTTTGCAGTTTTTTTAATTAAAAAAAAAAAAAAAAAAAAGCTACATCTTTTTAATAAAAAAAATAATATTCTTTATTTTGGGGGCAATTGGGGGTTATTTTAAAAAATAACCAGAGGTCTGGTTATTTATCGTGCACCCGTAATTTACGGACGCACCATAATTTAGGGCACCACTTGTAATCTAGCCCTTAATTTGTAATATTTATAGAGTGAGTTTACTTCCAATGTATTTTGTTATTTTGTAGCTCCGTGTGTTGCAGGCCTTAATCACAGCTCATGATTATAAACTAAAGGAAGTTCTTGGCATGGTCTGTTCACTGTTAGCGCCTGTAAACAGCCTGGTTAAAAACAAAAAACAAAAAACGCTGGCATTTCTGCAGACAGGAGAGTCAATGATGTAATTTACTGGTAGTACTTTTTCTTTTGGTCATTACAGAAGAAAGGGAAGAGAATAACAAACTGCCATCACCCCTTTTTAACTACTGCCCAATCCTTTAGATTGCTCTTGCTGAGTTATATCTGTGAGTCGCACAATTAACCAATTGGGGCAGCTGCCAGAGTCCATCTCTACAGTAGCGGTGCCTAAAACTGATCTCAGGGAGAGCTCAGCCATTGGATGGAGGTGAAACAGTAGCAAAACTGTCTGGGAGAAACTTTTAATAGTATTTCTTTTTTTATTTGTGGGGTGAACTTATCCTGAGGTGACTCCAGCACTATTCACAAGTTTGGCTTTTAACTTGGGAGTCAAATTTATGACTTCCTTAGCTTTCTTGTTTTTAATAGCGTTAGCCACACTCTTAATGGGGCAACGCTTTGTAAGACCTAAGTTTAGTACGACCAGAAATCTGCCTTCTATTGAATAATGTGATTAGCAACCTTAGATCAACTCTGCCCTGTGACTTCAGACTTCCATTTATTCCCCATCCTTCTATTAGCTTTTTTACTTTTTCTTCCTCCCTCCACTCTCCTCACTGTCCCTCTATTTCTCTGCTTTCTAATTTAAAGACTTTAAAAATATATATATATAGTCCTACTGTAATAAAATGGGATAACATTCAGTGTTTCTAATGTTTTGGAAAGTTGTCCTGAAAATCTGACAATTAATGCAGCTTACAAATATGAAACCAGTTAGGTACTACTGGCTATTATACTATGAGGAAAGACACAGATTCAGTGCATACTGGGTAAAAATCCTTATATTAAATATAATTATACTGTCGTTCTCAAAAAGTAACTTAAAGGTACATATGTTTTATAATTGTACAAAGGTTTGCATGTAGCTATATGTTACACTTAAGCCCGGCAAAGCTATTAAACACATAGTTGATGGGACTGTCTACTTGAAAATTGTTATTGTTTAAAAAGATAGATAATCCTTTTATTACCCATTCCTCAGTTTTGCATAACCAACACGATTATATTAATACACGTATTACCTCTGTTATTATCTTGTATCTAAGCCTCTGCAGACTGCCCCCTTATCTCAGTTCTTATGACAGGCTTGCATTTTAGCCAATCAGTGCTGACTCATAAATAACTTCACGGGAGTGAGCACAATGGTTTCTATATGGCACACATGAACTAGCTGTGAAATGCTAATAAAATGCACTGAGATAAGAGGTGGACTTCAAGTGCTTAAAACATAGCAGTTTAAAAGAGCAGAAATGCACTACTGTGAGCTAGCTAAGCACATCTTGTAAGCCAATGACATAAGGCATATGTGTGTAGCCACCAATCACCAGCAAGCTCCCAGTTGTACATTGCTACTCCAAAGCTTACCTTACCTATCTATGCTTTTAAACTATGGATACCAAGAATACAATCCAAATTTGATAATAGACATCAATTGTAAATTATTTTAAAGAATAATGCTCCATTTGAATCATTAAAGTTGAATCTTTACTTTCATGTCCCTACTGATTTGAGTGACTCACTAGTATGTTTGGGAGCTGCAATGCTTGCAGATTCTGGGCTGTACTTTACCTATGTGTTTAACAACTCTGAATGGGATAAACACATATTCAACTTGCATCATTAATGTAAAAATAAGATGCTCTAATGCTCTAACGAATTAGATCATGTTATTTTTAAATGTAAAAAGATCAATCTTCCAGGTCTAACACACATTACAAAGCACATTTGCCTCTAGTTAGCGGCAGAAAAGTGTGTGAAAAACATTTTTAACTAGGTGTGTGTACGCTACACAGCAAATTACTGCTACATAACTGCTAATTTACTATCCAGACATTATAATTAGTGGTCACGCAGTAATATATTGTTTTAGCAGACTTTTTACAATTATAGTGTTGATCAGAATCTTTTAGAGAAATCAAATGATTTATCTATAAAAAAGAAAAAAAAAATAGCTGTTACAGTCACATAGGCCTAGATTTGGAGTTTGGCGGTAGCCGTGAAAACCAGCGTTAGAGGCTCCTAACGCTGGTTTTAGGCTACCTCCGGTATTTGGAGTCACTCAAAAAAGGGTCTAACGCTCACTTTTCAGCCGCGACTTTTCCATACCGCAGATCCCCTTACGTACATTGTAGTTATTTGTAGATATTGTATTTAATTAATGTATTGATAGTGTAGTGTTAGGTTTAATTGTAGGTAATTTTAGATATTTTATTTAATTAATTTAATGATAGTGTAGTGTTAGGTTTAATTGTAACTTAGGTTAGGATTTATTTTACAGGTAATTTTGTTATTATTTTAACTAGGTAACTATTAAATAGTTATTAACTATTTAATAGCTATTGTACCTGGTTAAAATAATTACAAAGTTACCTGTAAAATAAATATTAATCCTAAAATAGCTAAAATATAATTATAATTTATAGTGTAGCTATATTAGGATTTATTTTACAGGTAAGTATTTAGCTTTAAATAGGAATAATTTATTTAATAAGAGATAATTAATTTCGTTAGATGTAAATTATATTTAACTTAGGGGGGTGTTAGTGTTAGGGTTAGACTTAGCTTTAGGGGTTAATACATTTATTAGAATAGCGGTGAGCTCCAGTCGGCAGATTAGGGGTTAATAATTGAAGTTAGGTGTCGGCGATGTTAGGGAGGGCAGATTAGGGGTTAATACTATTTATTATAGGGTTAGTGAGGCGGATTAGGGGTTAATAACTTTATAATAATAGCGGTGCGGTCCGCTCGGCAGATTAGGGGTTAATAAGTGTAGGCAGGTAGAGGCGACGTTGTGGGGGGCTGATTAGGGGTTAATAAATATAATGTAGGGGGCAGCAGATTAGGGGTACAAAGGGATAATGTAAGTAGCGGCGGTTTACGGAGCAGCAGATTAGGGGTTAATAATAATATGCAGGGGTCAGCGATAGCGGGGGCGGCAGATTAGGGGTTAATAAGTGTAAGGTTAGGGGTGTTTAGACTCGGGGTACATGTTCGAGTGTTAGGTGCAGACGTAGGAAGTGTTTCCGCATAGCAAAAAATGGGGCTGCGTTAGGAGCTGAACGCGGCTTTTTTGCAGGTGTTTTTTTTCAACTCAAACAGCCCCATTGTTTCCTGTGGGGGAATCGTGCACGAGCACGTTTTTGAGGCTGGCCGCGTCCGTAAGCAACTCTGGTATCGAGAGTTGAAGCTACGTTAAATATGCTCTACGCTCCTTTTTTGGAGCCTAACGCAGCCTTTATGTGGACTCTCAATACCAGAGTTATTTTTATGGTGCGGCCAGAAAAAAGCCGGCGTTAGCTACGCGGGTCTTTACCGACAAAACTCTAAATCTAGCCGATAGAGACCCCATTACTACAAATTGTGTGTGTGTTTTATATATATATATATATATTGATTTATTTATTTCTCTTACTTGGTGTATTCAGTCCACGGATTCATCCTTACTTGTGGGATATTCTCAATCCCTACAGGAAGTGGCAAAGAGAGCACACAGCAAAGCTGTCCATATAGCTCCCCTCAGGCTCCACCCCCCCCCAGTCATTCTCTTTGCCGCTCTAACAAGTAGCATCTCCACGGGAGGGTAAGAGTATGTGGTGTTAGATTTGTAGTTTTTATTTCTTCAATCAGGAGTCTGTTATTTTAAAATAGTGCCGGTTTGTACTATTTACTCTGAGGCAGAAAGTGATGAAGATTTCTGCTGAGAGGAAAAAGATTTTAGCATGTTGTAACTAAAATCCATTGCTGTTCCCACACAGGACTGTTGAGTACAGGAGAACTTCAGTTGGGGGGAACAGTTTGCAGGCTTATACTGCTTAAGGTATGTTCATCATTTTTTCTAACAAGACCTGGTAGTGCTAGAAGACTGACAGATATCCCATGAGGGAAGGTAAGCCATTTTCTAAAACACAGTATAGAATGATGGCTTCAGTTAAGGGCTTTAATACTGACAGACACTGTGATGGGCCTGGCATTTAATAAGACAGCTAATCTGACTCAGAAAGGCCCCATAACTCTGGAGTAAGGAAGGAGGGGGCCTCATTTTCGCGCCTCAATTGCGCAGTTGATTTGCAGCACAGCTCCACGCAGCTTCATGTGCAGAGCCTTTAGAGTTCAGGAGGACTTCAGGGAGGCTTCATTTACACCTGCAAATAACCCAAAAGGAAGGTAAAGCCACAGCAAATACTGTGGCATAGTACTGTAGTGGGTTAAACCGGGTATTTACTTCATTTTGCTCCGGTTTGGGCATTAAGGGGTTAAACGATTTGAAAACTTGTGTGCAATCATTTCAAGGCATTAGGATCATGTGGTGAAAATTTCATTAAGATCGGATGTTTTTTTGATGATTTGGTAAAAAGTGTGTGCCTTTTTATTATTTAAAGAGACAGTAACGTTTTTTCAAAAAGTATTTTTTTCAATATTTTAGTGTTGTCTGAGTCTGTCAAACATGTCTGAGCCTTCAGATAGACCTTGTTCTTTATGTTCAAAAGCCATGGCAGTGCCCCCATTGCATTTATGTTTAAAGTGTGCAAAAACATCTAAGCATTTTAAAGATCCTCCAGTGACAATTAAAAATGCTGCCCAAGATGATTCCTTAACGTAGGGTAATGAGGATAGTCCTTCTTCCTCCCCCCATGTGTCTACACCAGTTACGTCCGCGCAAGCGATGCCTAGTACCTCTAGCGCATTGGCCCCTATTACTTTACAGCAATTAGCAGCAGTAATGGATAATTCCCTTGCAGCATTTTTATCCAAACTGCCAGTTTTTCCAAGAAAGCGCGATAGCTCAGTTTTAAATACAGAGGATGAGCAATCTGAAGCTTTGGATAATTTATCTGTAGTACCCTCACAAAACTCAGAGGTAGCAGTGAGGGAAGGGCTGTCTGAGGGAGAAATTTCTGACACAGGAAAAGTTTCTCAGCAGGCAGATTCAGATTCCTTAGCGTTTAAATTTAAGCTGGAACACCTCCGTGTCCTGCTTAAGGAGGTTTTAGCTACGCTGGATGATTGCGACCCCATGGTGGTCCCTGAAAAATTGTGTAAAATGGACAGATATTTAGAGGTCCCTGTATACACTGAGGCATTTCCGATCCCAAAGAGGGTGGCGGATATTGTGACTAGGGAGTGGGAGAGACCAGGTGTAGCCTTTGTTCCCCCACCTATCTTTAAGAAAATGTTCCACATAAACGACCCTAGGCGGGACGCGTGGCAGACGGTCCCTAAGGTAGAGGGGGCTGTTTCAACACTGGCTAAGCGTACAACTATACCAATAGAGGACAGTTGTGCTTTCAAACATCCTATGGATAAAAAATTGGAAGGATTGCTGAAGAAAATTTTTGTTCAGCAAGGTTTTCTGCTTCAACCAATTGCCTGCATTATCCTGGTAACTACTGCAGCGGCTTTTTGGTTCGAGGCCCTGGAGGAGTCGCTCCAGAGGGAGACTTCATACGATGAGGTCATGGATAGAATTCACGCTTTAAAGCTGGCTAATTCTTTTATCACTGATGCCACTTTCCGATTAGCTAAACTAGCGGCGAAAAACTCAGGTTTTGCCATCATGGCGCGATGAGCGATTTGGCTCAAATCGTGGTCGGCCGATGTGTCGTCCAAAACAAAACTGTTAAATATTCCCTTCAAGGGGAATACCCTTTTCGGCCCAGAGCTGAAAGAAATTATTTCAGATATCACTGGAAGCAAGGGCCATGCCCTTCCACAAGATAGGCCGTTTAAGGCCAAGAACAAGGCTAATTTTCGCTCCTTTCGCAAATTCAGGAGCGGACCTGCTGCAACCTCTGCTGCCGCAAAGCAAGATAACGCTTCCCAGCCCAAGGCAACCTGGAAACCCTTGCAGGGCTGGAATAAGGGTAAACAGGCCAAGAAGCCTGCTCCTGCTACCAAGACAGCATGAAGAGGTAACACCCGATCCGGGATCGGATCTGGTAGGGGGCAGACTTTCTCTCTTTGCTCAGGCTTGGGCAAGAGATGTTCCGGACCCCTGGGCATTAGAAATAGTTGCTCAGGGGTATCTTCTAGAATTCAAGGACTCTCCCCCAAGGGGAAGGTTCCACATTTCTCGTTTGTCTTCAGACCAAACAAAGAAACAGGCGTTCTTACTCTGTGTAGAAGATCTACTAAAAATGGGAGTGATACACCCAGTTCCAATTGCAGAACAAGGACTGGGCTTTTACTCAAACCTGTTCGTTGTTCCCAAAAAGGAAGGAACTTTCAGGCCAATCCTGGATCTAAAAATTCTAAACAAATTCCTCAGAGTTCCGTCTTTAAAGATGGAAACCATTCGGACAATCTTGCCGATGATCCAGGAAGGTCAATATATGACTACCGTGGATCTAAAGGATGCGTACCTACATATACCTATCCACAAAGATCACCATCAGTTCCTAAGGTTCGCCTTTCTGGACAAACATTACCAGTTCGTGGCCCTTCCTTTCGGGTTGGCCACCGCTCCCAGAATTTTCACAAAGGTGCTAGGGTCCCTTCTGGCGGTACTAAGACCGCGGGGCATTGCAGTAGCACCTTACCTAGATGACATATTAATACAGGCGTCGTCCTTTCACAGAGCCAGGGCTCATACGGACATCGTTCTGGCCTTTCTAAGGTCTCATGGGTGGAAGGTGAACGTAGAAAAGAGTTCTCTGTCCCCGCTCACAAGGGTTCCCTTTCTGGGAACATTAATAGACTCGGTAGAAATGAAAATCTTTCTGACAGAGGTCAGAAAGTCAAAACTGTTGATTACTTGCAGAGTTCTTCATTCCATTCCTCGGCCTTCCGTGGCTCAGTGCATGGAAGTAATTGGTTTAATGGTTGCGGCAATGGACGTAGTCCCTTTCACCCGAATCCATCTCAGACCACTGCAACTGTGCATGCTCAAACAGTGGAATGGAGATTACACAGATTTATCTCCTCAAATTCAAATGGACCAAAAAACCAGAGACTCTCTTCTCTGGTGGTTGTCTCAAGATCACCTGTCTCAGGGAATGAGTTTCTGCAGGCTGGGGTGCGGTCTGGAACTCCCTGAAGGCTCAGGGACTATGGTCTCGGGAAGAATCTCTTCTCCCGATAAACATTTTAGAGCTGAGAGCGATATTCAACACGCTCCAGGTGTGGCCTCAACTAGCAGAGGCCAAATTCATCAGATTTCAGTCGGACAACATCACGACTGTAGCGTACATCAATCATCAGGGGGGAACAAAGAGTTCCCTAGCGATGAAGGAAGTATCCAAGATTATCAAATGGGCGGAGGATCACTCCTGCCATCTATCTGCAATTCACATCCCAGGAGTAGACAACTGGGAGGCGGATTTTCTAAGTCGTCAGACTTTCATTCCGGGGGAGTGGGAACTCCATCCGGAGGTTTTTGCCCAGCTAACTCAGCTTTGGGGCATTCCAGAGTTGGATCTGATGGCGTCCCGTCAGAACACCAAACTTCCCCTTTACGGATCCAGATCCAGGGATCCCAAGGCGGCATTGATAGATGCATTAATAGCGCCTTGGTCATTCAGTCTAGCTTATGTCTTTCCACCGTTTCCTCTTCTCCCTCGGCTAATAGCCAGAATCAAACAGGAGAAGGCTTCGGTAATTCTGATAGCGCCTGCGTGGCCACGCAGGACTTGGTATGCAGACCTAGTGGGCATGTCATCTGTCCCACCATGGAAACTGCCATTGAGACAGGATCTTCTAATCCAAGGTCCTTTCAAGCATCCAAATCTAGTTTCTCTGCAACTGACTGCTTGGAGATTGAACGCTTAATCCTAGCTAAGCGGGGGTTTTCTGAATCAGTTATAGATACTCTGATACAGGCCAGAAAGCCTGTCACCAGGAAAATTTACCATAAGATATGGCGGAAATATCTTTGTTGGTGTCAATCCAAGGGTTACTCGTGGAGTAAAGTTAGGATTCCAAGGATATTGTCTTTTCTCCAAGAAGGTTTGGAGAAAGGTCTGTCAGCTAGTTCCTTAAAGGGACAGATATCTGCTCTGTCTATTCTGTTACACAAGCGTCTGGCAGCTGTACCAGACGTTCAGGCATTTGCACAGGCCTTAGTTAGAATCAAGCCTGTCTACAGACCTGTGACTCCTCCATGGAGTCTAAATTTAGTTCTTTCAGTTCTTCAAGGGGTTCCGTTTGAACCTTTGCATTCCATAGATATCAAGTTATTATCTTGGAAAGTTTTGTTTTTAGTAGCTATTTCTTCTGCTCGAAGAGTTTCAGAATTATCTGCTTTACAGTGTGATTCACCCTATCTGGTGTTCCATGCAGATAAGGTTGTTTTACGTACTAAACCTGGTTTCCTTCAAAAGGTGGTTTCTAATAAGAATATTAACCAGGAAATCATTGTTCCTTCTCTGTGCCCTAATCCAGTTTCTAAGACGGAACGACTGTTGCACAAGTGGTTCGTGCTTTAAAGTTCTATTTAAAAGCAACTAAAGATTTCAGACAAACATCATCCTTGTTTGTTGTGTATTCTGGTAAGAGGAGAGGTCAGAAAGCGACTGCTACCTCTCTTTCATTCTGGCTGAAAAGCATCATCCGACTGGCTTATGAGACTGCTGGTAAGCAGCCTCCTGAATGAATTACAGCTCATTCCACCAGAGCTGTGGCTTCCACATGGGCTTTCAAGAATGAAGCTTCTGTTGAACAGATTTGTAAGGCAGCGACTTGGTCTTCACTGCATACATTCGCCAAATTTTACAAATTCGATACTTTTGCTTCTTCGGAGGCTATTTTTGGGAGAAAGGTTTTGCAAGCAGTGGTGCCTTCCGTTTAGGTTACCTGACTTGTTCCCTCCCTTCATCCGTGTCCTATTGCTTTGGTATTGGTATCCCACAAGTAAGGATGAATCCGTGGACTGAATACACCAAGTAAGAGAAAACAGAATTTATGCTTACCTGATAAATTACTTTCTCTTACAGGTGTATTCAGTCCACGGCCTGCCCTGATATTTAAGTCAGGTTCAAATTTAATTTCTATAACTACAGTCACCACTGCACCCTATGGTTCTCCTTTTTCTCCTAACCGTCGGTCGAATGACTGGGGGGGCGGAGCCTGAGGGGAGCTATATGGACAGCTTTGCTGTGTGCTCTCTTTGCCACTTCCTGTAGGGATTGAGAATATCCCACAAGTAAGGATGAATCCGTGGACTGAATACACCTGTAAGAGAAAGTAATTTATCAGGTAAGCATAAATTCTGTTTTTTTTTAATAAAATTGTGCCTAAACAATATGCCCTCAAGACACACTGTTGAAATAGCAGGTGATTGCCTTTCAAATGGGAGTTTCTAGGGCTTCATGGAGCTGTAATTAGGGGTTTGAATACTTAACGACCATCCAGCTCGCTTAAGCTCAGTTTAGCTGCCTGGGACTTCCGGGTTACCAGGGCTTGGCGACTTCACCATGCCAAACCACTTGGCCACCAGGGATGCAGGGCTTAGTGCAGGGGGCATGCAAACAGGTGTATAATATGTGTTAATACTTTCCCCTTCTGGTGAACCGCAGCCTTCTCACAGTCTCTCCCAAGGTCTGTGTGAATAGATCAGGTGTGCTAGCTGGAGGCGCTGGTTCAGCTTAGTGCAAACTTGTATCAGTCGTTGGTGTCTTCCTTTCCTTCCTCGGTTGTATAACTCTAGGTGCAAAATAGTGGTGCTGAAATATCAGGCAATACACCATACAAAGGTGAATATCTACTCACAGTGTATATTGCAGGTTACCGGCTCCTTCCCAAGTATATTGCAGGTTACCGGCTCCTTCCCAATATGAAAAGACAATATCACAGATTCAGTAAAAAAGTGTGTCTTTATTTGGCTCAACGCGTTTCAACGGTCCCAGCCGTCTTTCTCAAGAGCAATAAAAGTGCTTTACAAACCAAAGCATACCTTTCCGCTGCACAGGCGCCCTTTAAATACATATCAGTAACGCTACCTGCTTCCCCATTGGAGGAGAGCAGGTTTACACCCGATTCAATTGTAAGTTTAAAATAAACATCTAAAAGAACATAAAAAACAATATTAATTATATTAGAAACTATAGGTTTGTTTTACAATATAAAATTTCTGTAGATATCATCAGCTCGCTTAAGCTCAGTTTAGCTGCCTGGCGCTTCCGGGTTACCAGGGCTTGGCGACTTCACAATGCCAAACCACTTGGCCACCAGGGATGCAGGGCTGAAGACACGTGGTTATCATCACCTGCACTAAATACATTGGGGCCGAATTATCAAGCCCCTTGTTTCCGGTGAGTGAAACAGAGGTTATGAAGCAGCGGTCTAAAGACCGCAGCTCCATAACTTGTCCGCCTGCTCTGAGGCGGCGGACACAAATCAACCCTATTGAATACGATTGGGTTGATTGAAACCCCCTGCTAGCGAATCTGCAGGGGGCGGTATTGCACAAGCAGTTCTAATGAACTGCTTCTGCAATGATAAATGTAGACAGCGTATGCTGTCGGCATTTGTCGATGTGCAGCGGACATGATACGCTACATCGTATCATGTCCGCTCGCACTTTGATAAATATGCCCCATTGTACGGATGCAATGGGTTAACTATTAAGGGGTACTGGAGGGGAACTCATTTTATACTACCTATTTCTAACTTTATTTATTTATTTATTTTAACTCCCTCCCTGAACATGTGAAAAAATAATTGCGCTGTAAATTTAGGCCAGTTGTCGCATTTGAAGTTAGTGAGTGCTAAAGTATTGAATGGGTGCCTAGCACCTACAAGCACCCTCTCTAGAATCACCACTAATCCAAGAAAAATATTAATCAACAGTATTTATTCTTTTAGGTACCAAACATATAAACCTCCCCATCCAACTACCGCCCTATTTCGCTACTCCCTCTTGCTTCAAAGCTTCTTGACCCACTGCAATTTGGATTTTGCCCCCTCCACTCCACAGCAACTGTTAAGGTTACCAACTACCTACTTACAGTAAAATTCAAAGGCCACTTCTCTCTACTTATCCTCCTTGATCTATCTGCAGCCTTTGATACTGTCGACCACCCTCTTTTGCTCCAAACCCTCCATTCCTTCGACATCTGCGACACAGCCCTCTCATGGTTCTCTTCCTATCTGTCTAACCGTACCTTTAGTGCAGCCTTCTTTGGGGTATCCTCTGCCCCATTACCTCTTTCTGTTGGGGTACCGCAAGGCTCTTTCCTCTGCCCTCTCCTCTTCTCAATCTACACGTCCTCATTAGGTTCCTTAATAAAGTCCCACAAGTTTAATTATCATTTGTATGCCCATGACACCCAAATCTACCTCTCTGCACCAGAACTATCTCCTTCCTTGCTAACCCGTGTCACTAACTGTCTCTCTCATATCTCATCTTGGATGTCCTCTCACTACCTCAAGCTAAATCTCTCCAAAACTGAGCTCCTTATTTCCCCCCCCTTCTTCCAAAATATCCACCCCCCATTTCTCTATAACTGTTGATAACTCCATCATTACCCCAACCCTACATGCTCAATGTCTTGGGGTCACACTTGACTCAGATCTATCTTTCACTCCTCATATTCAGTCCTTGGCTAAATTATGTTGCTTCCACCTTAAAAACATCTCTAAAATTAGACATTTCCTTACACAAGACACAACTAAAATTTTAATCCACTCTCTCATCCTTTCCTGCCTCAACTACTGCAACTCCATCCTCTCTGGTCTCCCTAGCTGCCTCCTAGCTCCTTTGCAATCCATAATGAACGCCTCTGCTCCCACCTACATCTTAAACCTTGTCTCCAGATACTCTCCCTCATGTCCCCTTCGCTCCACTCATGATCTCCTACTATCCTCCTCTCTTGTTACCTCCTCACATTCCCATTTACATGATTTTTCCAGACTGGCTCCCATCTTATGGAACTCTCTGCCTCGCTCCACAAGACTCTCCCCTAGTTTTGAAAGCTTCAAGCGCTCCCTGAAGACTCTACTATTCAGGGATGCATACAACCTACACTAACCTTCCTATCTCCACTGCTATCCCCTTAAACCCCATAGCATGTAAGCCTACGAGCCCAGCTGTTTGTAGTTCACATTCATAAGAGCCGACTACAACAGCGCAACTCTCGGCAGGGCCTTGTACCCACTTGACCCCTGTAAATATTATTTTGTATACCACCAATGTTCATAGCGCTGAAGAATCTGTTGGCCCTCTACAAATACCTGATGATAATAATAATCTAAACTAATAATATCTAAGTGTATTTATGTTTAATGTTTGCTTTCTGCCCAAATGAGTAAACCTATTTTTTACTCTATAACTAATATTATTTGCAATTATTTACCTTGGCAGATTACAGGGATATGAAACACATTTTTTTTTAATAGTTT
The DNA here is from genome assembly GCF_027579735.1 of Bombina bombina. Classification (NCBI taxonomy): domain Eukaryota; kingdom Metazoa; phylum Chordata; class Amphibia; order Anura; family Bombinatoridae; genus Bombina; species Bombina bombina. The sequence continues at coordinate 938,753,170 of NC_069500.1, forward strand.
GCAAGATTCTAATGGGCCAGATTACGAGTGGTGCGCTAACAGTTATGGACGAGCGATATTGGGCAAAATGCGACTGTTTGATCGCGGCGGATGTAGCGCTCGTATTACAAGTTGAAAGTAAATGCAAACGCATCGCGATTTATACTAGATTGATTACCCTATCCTTAGAGCTCTGGTTAACGGTTTCACAAAACAAAAATGTGTCACAAAACACATCAAAAATATACGACAAAGCATAGTTACACTCATAATAACACTATCTAATAAAAACTATTAAAAAATAAATATTGCACAAAAAAAAGTTGTAAGAGTTCAAAGATATAAGATCTCAAAAAAAAAAAGGCAGGCAAAGGGCTTTAACATACATACAGTATACGTGTCTAAAAATGTATATGTATGTACAGTATCTCACAAAAGTGAGTACACTCCTCACATTTTTGGAAATATTTTATTATATCTTTTCATGTGACAAGACTAAAGAAATGACACTTTGCTACAATGTAAAGTAGTGAGTGTACAGTCTGTATAACAGTGTACATTTTCTGTCCCCTCAAAATAACTCAACACACAGCCATTAATGTCTAAACCGTTGGCAAACAAAAGTGAGTACACCCCTAAGTGGAAATGTCCTAATTGGGCCCAAAGTGTCAATATTTTGTGTGGCCACCATTATTTTCCAGCACTGCCTTAACCCTCTTGGGCATGGAGTTCACCAGAGATTCACAGGTTGTCACTGGAGTCCTCTTCCACTCCTCCATGACAACATTACAGAGCTGGTGGATGTAAGAGACCTTGCGCTCCCCTACCTTCCATTTGAGGATGCCCCACAGATGCTCAATAGGGTTTAGGTCTGGATACATACTTGGCCAGTCCATCACCTTTACCCTCAGCTTCTTTAGCAAGGCAGTGGTCGTCTTTGAGGTGTGTTTGGGTCATTATCATGTTGGAATACTGCCCTGCAGCCCAGTCTCCGAAAGGGAGGGTATCATGCTCTGCTTCAATATGTCACAGTACATGTTGGCATTCATGGTTCCCTCAATGAACTGTACCTCCAAAGTGCCAGCAGCACTCATGCAGGCCCAGACCATGACACTCCCACCACCATACTTGACTGTAGGTAAGACACACTTGTCTTTGTAATCCTCACCTGGTTACCACAACACACGCGTGACACCATCTGAACCAAATAATTTATCTTGGTCTCATCAGACCACAGGACATGGTTCCAGTAATCCATGTCTTAGTCTGCTTGTCTTCAACAAACTGTTTGCGGGCTTTCTTGGGCATCATCTTTAGAAGAGGCTTCCTTCTGGGACGACAGCCATGCAGACCAGTTTTATGCAGTGTGCGGCGTATGGTCTGAGCACTGACAGGCCGACCGCCCAGCCCTTAAACCTCTGCAGCAATGCTGGCAGCACTCATACGTCTATTTCCCAAAGACAACGTCTAGATATGACGCTGAGCATGTGCCCTCAACTTCTTTGGTCGACCATGAAGAGGCCTATTCTGAGTGGAACCTGTCCTGTGAAACTGTTGTATGGTCTTGCCCACCGTGCTGCAGCTCAGTTTCAGGGTCTTGGCAATCTTCTTATAGCCTAGACTATCTTTATGTAGAGCAACAATTCTTTTTTTCAGATCCTCAGAGAGTTTTCTTCTGTTAAGTGTGATCAGTCCACGGGTCATCATTACTTCTGGGATATTACTCCTCCCCAACAGGAAGTGCAAGAGGATTCACCCAGCAGAGCTGCATATAGCTCCTCCCCTCTACGTCACTCCCAGTCATTCTCTTGCACCCAACGACTAGATAGGATGTGTGAGAGGACTATGGTGATTATACTTAGTTTTATATCTTCAATCAAAAGTTTGTTATTTTAAAATAGCACCGGAGTGTGTTATTATCTCTCTGGCAGAGTTTGAAGAAGAATCTACCAGAGTTTTTGTTATGATTTTAGCCGGAGTAGTTAAGATCATATTGCTGTTTCTCGGCCATCTGAGGAGAGGTAAACTTCAGATCAGGGGACAGCGGGCAGATGAATCTGCATAGAGCAGAGCTTTCCAAACTTTTCATGTCGGTGACACACTTTTTAGACCTACATCATTTCGCGACACAGTGATTCAGTTGTAGTAGCAAACAGGAGGTTAAACTAACTTGTTTTAAGAGATACGGACACATACATAAATTATATAATAATGAAATGTATTTACAAGTAAGAGTATGTATGTGCAAGAATTAAAAAAAAGTTTAATAACACCAATAGTTACTTACTATTTTAATGGGATGTATGAGGTTGATGGGATGAACACAGTTTCTGAATATTTGGTGGGATATTAGACACTCACATTTCATCATCAAGCATTTTTAAGCTTCCCCTTCCTATCCATATATCAAGAGCAGGAACAGCAATGCACTACTGGGAGCTAGCTGCAAAAAAAAAACCCACTGACTTCTGACTTCAGTTCAGCGTTTAAGCTGCCGCCCTCAGAGCTCGGTGAGTCCGATTGACTAATGCCCACTCTGCAAACACACTGCTGACCCACTCACTGACTACACATGCAGCCACGAGCCGATTGAGGAGACTACACGTGCAGTCACGTGCCAATGTGCCCCCAAAGCCGCCAATGGGAATAGTTTCAGTTCCCACTGAGCTGCGCCAATAGGTTAAGATGATCTGTGACCCCCTAGGTATCAATCACGTGTCAACCATGTGATATGCGTAGCAGGCAGGCGGAAAGTCAGAAACCAAAAAAAAACCATTAAAAAAAAATTACAATTTAAAAAAAATTGTGCTGAAGCAGGGACACACCTACACACTGCTGCCGACACACTAGTGTGTCCCGACACACAGTTTGGAAAGCACTGGCATAGAGGTATGTAGCAGTTTTTATTTTCTGACAATGGAATTGATGAGAAAATCCTGCCATACCGATATAATGTCATGTATGTATACTTTACACTTCAGTATTCTGGGGAATGGTACTTCACTAGAATTACACTGTAAGAAATACATAAAGCTGTTTAATAACTAGAGATTATGTTTAACGTTTTTGCTGGAATGTAAAATCGTTTTCATTTACTGAGGTACTGAGTGAATAAATGTTTGGGCACTATTTTTCCACTTGGCAGTTGCTTAATCTGTTTTTCTGACAGTTTCTGTTCTCTCTCACTGCTGTGTGTGAGGGGGAGGGGCCGTTTTTTTGGCGCTTTTACTGCATCAAATATTTCAGTCAGCAACTCATTGTATTCCCTGCATGATCCGGTTCATCTCTACAGAGCTCAGGGGTCTTCAAAACTTATTTTGAGGGAGGTAATTTCTCTCAGCAGAGCTGTGAGAATTATAGTTTGACTGAGATAAAAACCGTTTATTCTGTAATTTGTTTCCTGCTTTCAGAATTTGTTATCTTTGCTAATGGGATTAAACCTTTGCTAAAGTTGTGTTGTTTACAAGGATTGAGGCTATAACTGTTTCAATTTATTAATTTTCAACTGTCATAGATCTTCTGTGCTTCTTAAAGGCACAGTACGTTTTAATATTATTCTAATTGAATTGTATTTCCAAGTTGCAAGTTTATTTGCTAGTGTGTTAAACATGTCTGATTCAGAGGATGATACCTGTGTCATTTGTTGCAATGCCAAAGTGGAGCCCAATAGAAATTTATGTACTAACTGTATTGATGCTACTTTAAATAAAAGTCAATCTGTACAAATTGAACAAATTTCACCAAACAACGAGGGGAGAGTCATGCCGACTAACTCGCCTCACGTGTCAGTACCTACATCTCCCGCTCAGAGGGAGGTGCGTGATATTGTAGCGCCGAGTACATCTGGGCGGCCATTACAAATCACATTACAGGATATGGCTACTGTTATGACTGAGGTTTTGGCTAAAAGCGTGATCACTCTGGGGTGAGAACAGAGTGCGCTGATAATATTAGGGCCATGTCAGACACTGCGTCACAGGTGGCAGAACATGAGGACGGAGAACTTCATTCTGTGGGTGACGGTTCTGATCCAAACAGACTGGATTCAGATATTTCAAATTTTAAATTTAAACTGGAAAACCTCCGTGTATTACTAGGGGAGGTGTTAGCGGCTCTGAATGATTGTAACACAGTTGCAATACCAGAGAAAATGTGTAGGTTGGATAAATATTTTGCGGGTACCGACGAGTACTGAGGTTTTTCCTATACCTAAGAGACTTACTGAAATTGTTACTAAGGAGTGGGATAGACCCGGTGTGCCGTTCTCACCCCCTCCGATATTTAGAAAAATGTTTCCAATAGACGCCACCACAAGGGACTTATGGCAAACGGTCCCTAAGGTGGAGGGAGCAGTTTCTACCTTAGCTAAGCGTACCACTATCCCGGTGGAGGATAGCTGTGCTTTTTCAGATCCAATGGATAAAAAGTTAGAGGGTTACCTTAAGAAAATGTTTGTTCAACAAGGTTTTATATTGCAACCCCTTGCATGCATTGCGCCGATCACGGCTGCAGCGGCATTCTGGATTGAGTCTCTGGAAGAGAACATTGGTTCAGCTACTCTGGACGACATTACGGACAGGCTTAGAGTCCTTAAACTAGCTAATTCATTCATTTCGGAGGCCGTAGTACATCTTACTAAACTTACGGCGAAGAATTCAGGATTCGCCATTCAGGCACGCAGGGCGCTGTGGCTAAAATCCTGGTCAGCTGATGTTACTTCTAAGTCTAAATTGCTTAATATACCTTTCAAAGGGCAGACCTTATTCGGGCCCGGGTTGAAAGAGATTATCGCTGACATTACAGGAGGTAAAGGCCATGCCCTGCCTCAGGACAAAGCCAAAGCCAAGACTAGACAGTCTAATTTTCGTTCCTTTCGTAATTTCAAAGCAGGAGCAGCATCAACTTCCTCTGCACCAAAACAGGAAGGAGCTGTTGCTCGCTACTGGAAACCTAACCAGTCCTGGAACAAGGGCAAGCAGACTAGGAAACCTGCTGCTGCCCCTAAGACAGCATGAATTGAGGGCCCCCGATCCGGGATCGGATCTAGTGGGGGGCAGACTTTCTCTCTTCGCCCAGGCTTGGGCAAGAGATGTTCAGGATCCCTGGGCGCTAGAGATAATATCTCAGGGATACCTTCTGGACTTCAAATACTCTCCTCCAAGAGAGAGATTTCATCTGTCAAGATTGTCAACAATCCAGACAAAGAAAGAGGCGTTTCTACGCTGCGTACAAGAGCTCTTGTTAATGGGAGTAATCCATCCAGTTCCACGATCGGAACAGGGACAGGGGTTTTACTCAAATCTGTTTGTGGTTCCCAAAAAAGAGGGAACTTTCAGACCAATCCTGGGCTTAAAGATCCTAAACAAATTCCTAAGAGTTCCATCGTTCAAGATGGAGACTATTCGGACAATTTTACCTATGATCCAAGAGGGTCAGTACATGACCACTGTAGATTTAAAAGATACTTACCTTCACATACCGATTCACAAAGATCATTATCGGTACCTAAGGTTTGCCTTCCTAGACAGGCATTACCAGTTTGTGGCTCTTCCATTCGGATTGGCTACAGCTCCAAGAATCTTCACAAAGGTTCTGGGTGCTCTTCTGGCGGTACTAAGACCGCGGGGAATCTCGGTAGCTCCATACCTAGACGACATTCTGATACAAGCTTCAAGCTTTCAAACTGCCAAGTCTCATACAGAGTTAGTGCTGACATTTCTAAGTTCACATGGATGGAAGGTGAACGAAAAGAAAAGTTCACTCGTTCCACTCACAAGAGTTCCCTTCCTGGGGACTCTTATAGATTCTGTAGGAATGAAGATTTACCTGACAGAGGACAGGCTAACAAGACTTCAAAGTGCTTGCCGCACCCTTCATTCCATTCAACACCCGTCAGTGGCTCAATGCATGGAGGGAATCGGCTTAATGGTAGCGGCAATGGACATAGTACCCTTTGCACGCTTACACCTCAGACCACTGCAACTGTGCATGCTAAGTCAGTGGAATGGGGATTACTCAGACTTATCCCCTTCTCTGAATCTGGATCAAGAGACCAGAAATTCTCTTCTATGGTGGCTTTCTCGGCCACATCTGTCCAGGGGGATGCCATTCAGCAGACCAGACTGGACAATTGTAACAACAGACGCCAGCCTTCTAGGTTGGGGTGCCGTCTGGAATTCTCTGAAGGCTCAGGGACAATGGAGTCAGGAGGAGAGTCTCCTGCCAATAAACATTCTGGAATTGAGAGCAGTTCTCAATGCCCTCCTGGCTTGGCCCCAGTTGACAACTCAGGGGTTCATCAGGTTTCCGTCGGACAACATCACGACTGTAGCTTACATCAACCATCAGGGAGGGACAAGAAGCTCCCTAGCTATGATGGAAGTATCAAAGATAATTCTCTGGGCAGAGTCTCACTCTTGCCACCTGTCAGCAATCCACATCCCGGGAGTGGAGAACTGGGAGGCGGATTTCTTAAGTCGTCAGACTTTTCATCCGGGGGAGTGGGAACTTCATCCGGAGGTCTTTGCCCAAATACTTCGACGTTGGGGCAAACCAGAGATAGATCTCATGGCGTCTCGACAGAACGCCAAGCTTCCTCGTTACGGGTCCAGATCCAGGGATCCAGGAGCAGTCCTGATAGATGCTCTGACAGCACCTTGGGACTTCAGGATGGCTTACGTGCTTCCACCCTTCCCGTTGCTTCCGCGATTGATTGCCAGAATCAAACAAGAGAGAGCATCAGTGATTCTAATAGCACCTGCGTGGCCACGCAGGACTTGGTATGCAGACCTGGTGGACATGTCATCCTGTCCACCTTGGTCTCTACCTCTGAAACAGGACCTTCTGATACAGGGTCCCTTCAAACATCAAAATCTAACTTCTCTGAAGCTGACTGCTTGGAAATTGAACGCTTGATTTTATCAAGACGTGGGTTTTCTGAGTCAGTTATTGATACCTTAATACAGGCTAGGAAACCTGTTACCAGAAAGATTTACCATAAGATATGGCGTAAATACCTATATTGGTGTGAATCCAAAGGTTACTCTTGGAGTAAGGTTAGGATTCCTAGGATATTGTCTTTTTTACAAGAAGGTTTAGAAAAGGGTTTATCTGCTAGTTCATTAAAGGGACAGATCTCAGCTCTGTCCATTCTGTTACACAAACGTCTGTCAGAAGTTCCTGACGTCCAGGCTTTTTGTCAGGCTTTGACCAGGATTAAGCCTGTGTTAAAAACTGTTGCTCCACCATGGAGTCTAAACCTTGTTCTTAATGTTTTTCAGGGCGTTCCGTTTGAACCCCTTCATTCCATTGATATAAAGTTGTTATCTTGGAAAGTTCTATTTTTAATGGCTATTTCCTCGGCTCGAAGAGTCTCTGAATTATCAGCCTTACATTGTGATTCTCCTTATTTGATTTTTCATTCGGATAAGGTAGTCCTGCGTACTAAACCTGGGTTCTTACCTAAGGTAGTTACTAACAGGAATATCAATCAAGAGATTGTTGTTCCTTCTTTATGCCCAAATCCTTCTTCAAAGAAGGAACGTCTACTGCACAACCTGGATGTAGTCCGTGCTCTAAAATTTTACTTACAGGCAACTAAGGAATTTCGACAAACGTCTTCTCTGTTTGTCATTTACTCTGGGCAGAGGAGAGGTCAAAAAGCTTCCGCTACCTCTCTTTCTTTTTGGCTTCGTAGCATAATTCGTTTAGCTTATGAGACTGCTGGACAGCAGCCTCCTGAAAGAATTACAGCTCATTCTACTAGAGCTGTGGCTTCCACTTGGGCCTTCAAGAATGAGGCCTCTGTTGAACAGATTTGCAAGGCTGCAACTTGGTCTTCGCTTCATACTTTTTCCAAATTTTACAAATTTGACACTTTTGCTTCATCGGAGGCTATTTTTGGGAGAAAGGTTCTTCAGGCAGTGGTTCCTTCTGTATAAAGAGCCTGCCTATCCCTCCCGTCATCCGTGTACTTTTGCTTTGGTATTGGTATCCCAGAAGTAATGATGACCCGTGGACTGATCACACTTAACAGAAGAAAACATAATTTATGCTTACCTGATAAATTCCTTTCTTCTGTAGTGTGATCAGTCCACGGCCCGCCCTGTTTTTAAGGCAGGTAAATATTTTTTAATTTATACTCCAGTCACCACTTCACCCTTGGCTTTTCCTTTCTCGTTGGTCCTTGGTCGAATGACTGGGAGTGACGTAGAGGGGAGGAGCTATATGCAGCTCTGCTGGGTGAATCCTCTTGCACTTCCTGTTGGGGAGGAGTAATATCCCAGAAGTAATGATGACCCGTGGACTGATCACACTACAGAAGAAAGGAATTTATCAGGTAAGCATAAATTATGTTTTTTGCCATGAGGTGCCATGTTGAACTTCCAGTAACCAGTATGAGAGAGTGTGAGAGCGATAATACCAAATTTAACACACCCATTCACACCTGAGACCTTGTAACACTAACGAGTCACATGACACCGGGGAGGGAAAATGGCTAATTGGGCCCAATTTGGACATTTTCACTTAGGGTTGCCAACGGTTTAGACACTTTTGTTGCCAACGGTTTAGACATTAAAGGCTGTGTTTTGAGTTATTTTGAGAGTACAGCAAATTTACCCTGTTATACAGGCTGTACGCTCACTACTTTACATTGTAGCAAAGTGTAATTTCTTAAGTGTTGTCACATGAAAAGATATAACCAAATATTTACAAAAATGTGAGGGGTGTACTTACTTTTGTGAGATACTGTATATAGTTTCTATTTGTGTGTATTTACAGACATATATACACATATAAGCACATAAATACATATGTATACATATATAGACATTTATATAAGTGCATGGGAGCCCTTTGTAATTAAGTAGATGAAAACATGTAAAATCATATTTATACAATATTCATATCTAATAAAGTGTATGTACTGTAAATATTTCAAATTACAATGTTCTTCACAAATGGGAATATATTCTAAATATTTATAGATATTCCTATATATATCTGTATATATCTATAATCATTATAATCATGTATATATATATATATATATATATATATATATATATATATATATATATATATATATATATATATATATAGGGGTGCACAAATTTCAGTTCGCCTGATGCCCAGGACATGCAGTTCCATGGGCCGGGCATGTGGCTTTTTTTTACATTTAGCCCTGCTGCAGGCAAGCAGACCGCAGCAGGGCTAAAGCTTTTTTAACTTTATTGTTATTTTAATAGCGGCCAGCGGGGGTGACGCTCTCTGATACATTGTAAAACGGCCACACTGCCTTATGTAAGGACAGCGTGGCTGTGAGTGAGCAGGGGACATTCTTGTTGAATGTGTGAAGAATAGGCTTTAGAAGACTATATACACCTCCAAACTGCAGAGACTGTGCTACTGTGACGAGGCTTCAGTCTTCCATCATTACCATTATTTTTATTATGCTTCACACAACTTCTAATTTCCTGTCACTTTCCAGCTCCAATCTCCACAATCATCTACCTTTTCCTCCAGCCTCCCGCAGCTCCTTGTGCTAAACCCACCTCTCCCTGTCAGTGAGGTATACTCTAGTGATATCCCTGCGGTCGTGTTTGTGTATGCCAGGTCCGCCCCCCTCCCTATCCTCCAGAGCTGGTCCAGTGACACTCACACCACAGGGGAGCAAGACAGGTTGACAAGACATCCTCGGGCGCATCGAAGAACTCCTCTGTGTCGCTGTAAGAGGCAATCAGTCAGGCTGCGCGGAAGCCTCACAGGGCACTGCTCACCGGGGGTGCTGGCTAGTCCGGCATGAAAGGAAAAGCACAACTGGTGGACCATGTAGTTAACCTCCTCTCATCCCCGTTAAACCTTTTTACCCCGCATATTTACCCTTCAATTCCTGCAGTCACTGACACCCACCTGCTTATGTATCTGAGAGGAGGGCTGTCAGCTGTTACCTTGGGTGTATATCACATTATTCCAGCCTATAATGCATTCAGTTGTTTATTTAATGTGTAGTAAAAGTAAAGGATGATCCCAGGAGACATTTGTCCCATTAGAATATATTTAGCTAGTTGTTATCATGCACATCGGTCACTTTTTGATTCTGTATAACCTCTCATATTCCCCATGTTACAAGAAGAACATGGCTACCACTCTGAATGTGAGTTGCATAGATAATAAAATAGCAGTGTTTGGCATCCTCATAGTTTGCTAGCCTTATCTTTTGATAAAGAGCAAATAATAATGACAATAATAAAATCATATTAGAGGCTAGGACCCTCATCATCTCCTCATGTTTACCGCAGATTAGATCTGACCCTCCATCTCCAGATCATATCCCTAGCCCTGTATATCTTCTATCAGACCCCTAACCACATTAGAGCTCAGATAAGCCCCCTTGCCATGTAGCCCTTGTGGCAGCTACGCACCCCAACAGAATAGCGCATGGCCCTGGTGCTGCGCTGACAGTCCCATACCGGCACCAGAGCATAGATTAAAATCTGGCCATGCAGTCATTCTTTATTGGGTCTTTTCATGTAATACAATTTTTGTATGTTTTTCAAAATACTTAACCGTGCTAATGCATCTGCATATTGCTATATCTGAGGTTCAGTGCATTGGTTGCTGCCAATTTTTCTAATATCTGATTTGCTGTCTTTAGCACTATATGCCTGTAACAATGGTTGTAGCGATGTTATACATGGTTGGAGCGGCACTGCTGCCATAGTCTGATTTGGGTTTGAAGATAATTTTAGCCAGTACAATACTACTTGAATTTGACAATCTTCCCTTCTCTAGTTTGTGAATTACATTAGTTCACAAATTTCTATTGATTGCTTTCCTTTATAGTCCTAAATGGATGGGAAACTTAAATTTGTTGTGTGATTCAGATAGCTAATACAATTTCAATCAACTTTCCAATTTACTTCTATTATCAAATTGGCTTTATTCCTTTGTTATCATTTGCTGAAGGAGCAGCATTGCACTACTGGCAGCTAGCTGAGCACATCCAGTCAGCCAATCACAAAAGACAAATATGTGCAGGCACCAATCAGCAGCTAGCCCTTACTAGTGTAGGATATGTATTATTTTTCAACAAGGGATACAAAGAGAACAAAGCACATTTAAAAATAGAAGTGAATTAAAAGTGTCTTAAAATGACATGCTCTATCTAAATTGTGCAAGTTTAATTTTGACTTTCCTATCCCTTTAAGTATATGAGAGATGGTATATACAGTCATTTATTTTGGCTGTTCATTGGTGGGGAAAATAAAAGCCATAAATTAAAAAGCCATAAATGATGTTTTAGGTAACTAATCCATATACTTAGGTAAATTATGGCTTTTTTAAAGGGACACTGAACCCAAATTTTTTCTTTCGTGATTCAGATAGAGCAATTTTAAGCAACTTTCTAATTTCCTCCTATTATCAATTTTTATTCATTCTCTTGGTATCTTTATTTGAAAAGCAAGAATGTGAATTTAGAAGCCGGCCCATATTTGGTGAACAACCTGGGTTGTTCTTGCTGATTGGTGGATAAATTCACCCACCAATAAACAAGTGCTGTCCAGGGGCTGAACCAAACATTGTCTGACTCCTTAGCTTAGAGGCCTTCTTTTTCAAATAAAGATAGCAAAAGAACGAAGAAAAATTAATAATAGGGGTAAATTAGAAAGTTGCTTAAAATTGTATGCTCTATCTGAATCACAAAAGAAAACATTTGGGTTCAGTGTCGCTTTAAAGGGACACTGTACCCAAAAATTTTCTTTCGTGATTCAGATTGAGCATGAAATTTTAAGCAACTTTCTAATTTACTCCTATTATCAAATTTTCTTCATTCTCTTGGTATCTTTATTTGAAATGCAATAATGTAAGTTTAGATGCCGGCCCATTTTTGGTGAACAACCTGGGTTGTCCTTGCTGATTGGTGGATAAATTCATCCACCAATACAAATGTGCTGTCCAGAGTACTTAAACCAAAAAAAAGCTTAGATGCCTTCTTTTTCAAATAATGATAGCAAGAGAACGAAGAAAATGTGATAATAGGAGTAAATTAGAAAGTTGCTTAAAATTGCATGCTCTTTCTGAATTACAAAAGAAAAAATATGGGTACAGTGTCCCTTTAAGGCTATTATTTAATATTTTTAAAAATGAGAACTCTGTCTCATTCAGTTGTACTGCAACTGATATTCTGTTTAATCCCCCTACCTACTTGCATTTGTTGATTCCATTAACGTATTGTTAGTTCTGTCTCCTAAGTTGTTATCAATAAAAAACCTTATTTAAAGTTAAACACCGTTTTGGTTAAAATTATTTTGCGAATCAGGACAAGTAGATTGTCACGAGGGACAAGTAGATTGGGCTCCCACTTTAGTCCCTTGGACAAGTAGTTTTTTTCCTTCAATTTTCACACCCCATATATATATATATATATATATATATATATACAGGTAGCCCTCAGTTTACGCCGGGGTTAGGTTCCAGAAGGAATGGTTGTAAATCGAAACCATTGTAAATTGAAACTCAATTTATAATGTAAGTCAATGGGAAGTGAGAGAGTTAGGTTCCAGGCCCCTCTCAAAATTGTCATAAGTAACACCTAATACATTATTTTTAAATCTTTGAAATGAAGACTTTAAATGCTAAACAGCATTATAAACCTAATAAAATAATCACACAACACAGAATATATAATTAAAGTTAAATGAACAAAAACATTTGCTAAACAGCATTATAAACCTAATAAAATAATCACACAACACAGACATTACTTGCATTTTTCTGCAAACAATTCTTTCTTTGCATTCCAATCTGGACTGATTTATAAACAGGAAGATCTTGTTCCTTTGAAAGCTGCTCGATCTGGTTAAACTGATTAATTTCAGCTTGCTTGGCTTGCATATCTTTTCTGCAACACAAGCGGACAGCTCCACCTACTGGCTTTTTTATTCAATGCACTGCTTCTCAATCCTTTTGAATAGCAGTCACATGACTGAAAACTCAGGTTTTCTCGTAAGTAGGGTATTAGAGGTTTTTTACACGTTATCTGATCCGTTGACTTTGAAGGGGGAATATGTTAATGCAATCGCAATATTCAAACTTCGGCTTGTTGCGCGTGGACAAAAACTTTTTGCCTTGATGTGTATCATACAAAAAGCACAGTAAGCAGTGGAAGAGAAGAGTAATGTCGCACAGCGACAGGATCATCAGCTGTAATTGTGGATGTGGAGCGCACTATGGCTTCATGAATATTATAATTAGCTTTAGAATACGGCTTCAGGGTTGGTTGATGGTTATTAAAGGGATAGAAAAGTCAAAATTAAACTTGTATGATTCACATAGAGCATGCACTTTTAAGACATTTTTAAATTCACTTCTATTTTCATATGTGCTTCGTTCTCTTAGTATCCCTTGTTAAAAATGAATATGCACATATCCTACACTAGTGGGAGCTGCTGGTGATTGGTGCCTGTACACATTTGTCTACCTGCCAGTAGTGCAATGCTGTCCCTTCAGCAATGGATAACAAGAGAATTAAGCAAATTTGATAATAGAAGTAAATTGGAAAGTTCTTTAAAATTGTATGTTCTATGTTAATCATAAAATATTTTTTGGGGGGTTTACTATCCCTTTAAGGATGTTCTGCCTACTTTTCTGGGCAGTCATTGACACAATTTTATGAGAAATAAATATTATGTTTTTCTAATATTTAGAAACTTCATTTTTAAGCTCAAGTAAGTTAAATTAGCATTATTTTTTTCAATGATTTTCAACATGGTCTTATAACTATAAAATTGTTGGTATATTAAAGGGACAGTAAAGTCAAAATTAAATGTTCATGATTCAGATAGAGCATGCAATTTAAAAAAAAAAAAACTGTGAGCTAGCTGGTATTTTGGAGGTTAAAATAATTTCAGGAAAATGTTAATACTTTTTTAGAAGATAACTTTTAATTCCATTCTAGTTTTAGAACGCCTACTCTTTAAATATTATTAAATTATTGTGAAAATTGAAATTCATTTGGTATGTTGGAAAAACTATTTTGAATTTGAATATTTATTATTTCGACAACACTAACAGGCCCCTTTAACAAAGGGCTCTCCGCATTTAACATTGCACCAGCAGCTCACAAGAGCTGCTGGTGCAACGCCGCCCCCTGCTGACTCGCGGCCAATCGGCCGCCAGCAGGGAGGTGTCAATCAACCCGATCGTATTCGATCGGGTTGATTTCCGGCGATTCCTGTCCGCCTGCTCAGAGCAGGTGGACAGGGTTATGGAGCAGCAGTCTTTGTGACCGCTGCTTCATAAGTTGTGTTTCTGGCGAGTCTGAAGACTCTCCAGCAACACGGCCCTTCAAGCTCTGTACGGAGCTTGATAAATGGGCCTGTAAGAATTACCTTTAGGAAATTTAAGCTTGTTGTTGAAGTATGAGCCTGGGGATAGGGTTGCCTGGTGTCCAGTATTCAACGGGACAGTCCAGTATTTTAGCAGACTGCCCAGTAAACTCTTCACAAAGATACAGAACACTTAAATGTCCATTTTTAAAAAACAAAATTTAGAGTCCTTGAATGTTAACTAAATATAAAAAGCCTCCTATGCCTCAAAACATTAAAAATATGTAGCAGAAAGAAGTGAAGGCCAGTAAAGGGGGCCACATCACTTCTGTTTACATGTAGCTAAAGAGGTACAATGATATTTGATTTGTATGTTACTGGCAGCCAAGAGGTAAAATTACTGTTCAATTGTGAAAGATATACATGTAGGGCCAAGAATGGGGACTAAGATAGAGCTTTAGGGCTCATTGTGTGTCCAGTAACCTACCATCATGCCCACTGACAGATTGTACAATATTTTTGTGGAGAACAGCTGGCAACCCTAACTGGGGATCACACAAGAAGTAACTATATTTTTTATTATTTTAGTGTGATTTTACTGATCAGTTGTGAGATCTGGAGAACATACCTCAGGTAGCGTGTCACACAGTAGAGGACCTACTCAAAAGAGAACTACTCAACATAGGGCCCTGGTGCAAAATTATTTTGGGCCTCCTAAAAGGTATCTTTAAAGAAGTAAGCAATAGTAATAGTATATATGCTGCTCTCTATAATGATTTTTAGGATAGATAGATGTACCTGCAACCTGTACTAATACTCCCCTGCATTAGTATTGTACACATTCTGCACACACCTATGTATAGACTGGCTGCTGTTGGTCCCCCCAAGCACTTGGGTCTGGTACCACCGCCACTTCTTCATCCCCGGTGTCACATCATCTTATACTGTGACTTGACAACTCTGTAGAAACCAGGTGGCCCGTGTAATTTTCCCATTATCTAAAACATAGGTTTAGTCAATCCCTAGAAAAGATTATGGATATATTATGGGTATAATCTGAAATTCCTTTACTGTATTTGTACTTAGTATTCAGCTATAATGATAATCCCTGTATCTAGTTAAAGGGACATTGTACACTAGATTTTTTTTTTCATAAATATTTTGTAGATGATCCATTTATTTAGCCCATCTGGGAGTGTTTTTGTAACAATGTATAGGTTTGCTTATTTTTAGACTCCTAACTAAGCCCCACAGTGTCAGATGTATAAACGCATTTACAGACTCCTGCTGGCTCCTGTTTATGTTATGTCTTTTCATATGCAGGGGAGGGGAGGGGGGTCTGCTCTTCTTGTTTTACTAGCCCCTTTCACTGGGTGTCCCAGTCTAAACTCATCACAGTGCTAAACTGTGAGCTTCTAAGTGAGGTTTTTTTTTACTGGTTTTTTAGATCAGCTTCTGTGCAAATTCTTCTTTATAGTATTGTCTATTACATGCAGTTATATGAAAATTGGTGTATACTGCTCCTTAAACACTGCTGAAACCTTTTAGCACGCCCTGTAGTTTTAAAGGCACATTAAACACGTTGAAATTGTAATATAAAATAATAAATCAGATATATTAAAAAAAACTGTAATATACTTTCATTATCTATTTTGTCCCCCTTTCCTATAATTCCATTCTGAAATTGTGAGCTTTTCAGTTCCTGTTAGAAATGGAAGTGCAGAACACTGTTAAATTCCACACAGCCATTGGCTGCACACTCTAGTGACCTATTTATAACTATCTCTAATTGGCCGCAGCAGAGAAGGTAATATAAGTTACAACATGGCAGCTCCCATTGTTTTATAGACTAAAACTTTACACTTATTTTGTCACTATACAAACAACTGATGGAACTTTAAAAAAATACATCTAGATGTTATTCTCAGACTAATTTTTTCTTCAAATGCATCATTCTATCTAGCATTTATTTAGTGTTTAGTGTCCCTTTAATGAATAGTGCAGGGAGCGCTATTATTACACATATAATACGTGGTAAATCAAATGTTACATTTAAGCACAATCCAAAATACCACTGTAAAACTGAGCAATACTTAACTATTAATAATAATAGTATAGTACAGTACTACACGACAAATTCCACTACTGTGCGCCCCCACAAAAGTCTAATAGCTGTGGAATTTAGCGCACCCACGCTATCCAACAGATGTTATAGCACCCTAGGCTATCGCTTGAACAATAAAAAATAACTTTGGACTCGAGCGATGCGCTAATATGTTTGCACTCCACTTGTAATCTAGGCCATACTTATTTTTTATTAGACTATTATATGTACAAATATATTTTAACATTCAATATTAACAAGATTTACTAGTTAGTGAAAGCAGATATAAGTAATCCCTAATTAGAAACCTATGGCAAGAGCAAATTGTATGTTCTCTAACAGGAGACTAATATGTAAAATGTTTAATGACTCCAAATAATTAAAGAAATGTAATTGCAGTGCAAATTACCTTGGTTAGATGTTATCATAGTGGGGATATTCTTTGTTTTCATTTGCATTTAGGAGATTATAGTTCATGGAGGGATTAAAGGGAAAGTCAACACCAGAAGAAAGATAATCCCTTTATTACCCATTCCCCAGTTTTGCATAACCAACACAGTTATAATAATACACGTTTTACCTCTGTAATTACCTTGTATCTAAGCCTCTGTTGACTGCCCCTTTATTTCAGTTCTTTTGACAGACTTGCATTTAAGCCAATCAGTGCTCACTCCTAGGTCACTTCACGTACATGAGCACAATGTTATCTATATGAAACACATGAACTAATGCCCTCTAGTGGTCAACATGCATTCAGATTAGAGGCAGACTTCAAAGTCTAGCTTTCAACTAAGAATACCAAGGGATCAAAGCAAAATTAGTGATAAAAGTAAATTGGGAAGTTGTTTAAAATTACATTCTTTATTTAAATCATGAATTTTTTTTTGGACTTCACTGTCCCTTTATGGTTGTGGTTTCTGCAAATTGTTTGGGGGGGGGGAAATGTCGTCTGATGTAGTTGTTATTGTACTTCTATAATGGTGGCTATAAAAGTAAAAGTTTTTAGTATTGTCTTATAAGAGCATAGACTCTGCAGAGTTTGTTTGTTTAAGTGTCTGCGTTTATGATTTAGCTAGAAGATTGCTTAAGCAGGGACATCATAAACTCTTGTTCAGCTTGTGTATGTTAACCTTATTTGTAATGCCTTTGTTAGCTAGCTGTAGAACATAAAGGGACAGTCAACTCCAAATGTTTTATTGTTTAAAGAAGATAGATAGTCCCTTTATTACCCATTCCTCAGTTTTGCACAACCAACAAGACTACCTTGTATTACCTTGTATCTAAGGGGCCGATTTATCATATGTCTGTCCGACATGATCCGCTCAGCGGATCATGTCCGACAGACATCGCTGAATGCCGATAGCATACACTGTTGGCATTTAACATTGCACAAGCATTTCTGGTGAACTGCTTGTGCAATGCCACCCCCTGCAGATTCGCGTCCAGGGGGAGTAAATCAACTGATCGTATGAGATTGGGTGGATTGATGTCCGCAGCATCAGAGGAGGCGGACTAGTTACGGAGCAGCGGTCTTAAGACCACTGCTTCATAACTGCTGTTTCCGGCGAGCCTGAAGGCTTGCGTAGAAACAGGGGCCATTCGGCCCTTGATATATCGGCCCCTAAGCCTCTTCTGACAGCCATCTTATCACATGGCTATTTATTTATTATCTATTAACTTGCATTTTAGCCAGTTAGTGCATTTATCATTGCACCAGCAGTTCTTGTGAACTGCTTGTGCAATGCCGCCCCCTGCAGATTTGCAGCCCCTAGCAGGGGGTGTCAATCAGCTTGATCATATAGGATTGGGCGGATTGATGTCCGCAGCCTCAGAGCAGGTGGACAAGTTATGGAGCAGCGGTCTTTAGACCGCTGCTTCATAACTGCTGTTTCCGGCGAGCCTGAAGGCTCGCACGGAAACAGGGACATCAAGCTCCATTCGGAGCTTGATAATTCGGCCCCGCTGTCTGTAGTGGCTTAGAAACAGGCAGAAATTTAGAGGTTTGAATGTTATAAAGTATATTAATATAACATTTTTGGTTGTGCAAAGCTAGGGAATGGGTAGTAAAGGCGTTATCTATCTTTTTAAACAATAACAATTTTGTTGTTGTCTGTCCCTTATTATTATTGGTTATTTGTAGAGCGCCAACAGATTCCGCAGCGCTAACCTTTAAGAATTGAGGTACAGAATAAATAATCAATAAGGAAAGGTCCTGAGGAGGACACTGGTGTGTGTATATATATATATATATATACATACACATACAACAGAAGTAAGTACACCCCCCAGGTACATATATATACAACAGAAGTGAGTAAACCCTTGTGCAATATCACTTAAATGTCAAATGATTCAAAATTGTATCACCTTACTTCTATGTTTTACAGTAGGGTATTTACTCTTATGCAATATTAAAAAACTAACAGGTTAGATTTACTATATTAAAAACACAGTAGGAACTCAATGCAACAAAAGTCAGTACATCTTTCATTACTGAGATTCCTTTTATTTTTTTCAATACTTCGTATGTCCACCTTTATTTTTGGTGACAGATTCAATCCTCCTCGGCATGGAGGATACCAGTGTTGCACACATTTCTCGAGAGATGTTCTGCCATTCTTCAGAGACAATTATTTTTCAGCTGCTCTTGTCTGCAGGGGTTGTGTTGCTCTACCTTTCTCTTTCAAATAGCCCAAAGGTGTTCTATTGGATTCAAGTCAGGTAACATACTTGGCCAGGTCCTAGTTTATTACTTTATTCTTCTTTGGAAACTCTTTTGTGATTTTTGCAGTGCTCTTTGAATTGTTTTCATGCTGTAGTATTCCTCTTCTGACAAGCTTCTGGGAGTTATGTTGTCAGACAGTATGTTGGTATGTTCATCACGCTTAATTTCATTCTGTTTAGCAAAGTTTAATCTTGCAGTTTTGTGCTGAAGAGCAAGCTGTCCTTAGAGGGTTGACATTATGCAATGTCCTTCACACAGGCTTCAAGGAATGTGTTCCCATGGCCATGCAGCTGTACCTTAGAGTGACATCAACAATGTCAACTGGGGTGGCGTAAAGCATTATACGTTCTCTGGAGTGATGAATCATGCTTCTCTATATGGCAGTTTAATGGAAGAATTTGGTTGTGGCGGATGCCAGGAGAACGCTACCTAGTCGAATGCATAGTGCCTACTGGAAAGTTTGGTGGAGGAGGGATAATAGTCTGGGTCTGTCCTAGTGCTATAGGATGCTAAGACATTTTAGAAAATTGGGTGCTTCCAACTCTATCAAAGGCCCTTTCCAGTTCCAGTATGACATATATATCTCAATTCCTGTTATATGTTCTCACCACCTAATGTAACTTTTCTCCACTTTCCCAGGTGTTCCGTTAAATGCATATATATTTATGTATGAAAACACATCAAGTTAATTGCTCAATCGGGAATAAACAATGCTTCTATAGGTTGATTCCCCCTAACCACCTAAGAATAGTCTCTTTTTGCCCAGTTATATATGCCAGACCCTGCCTATTTATATATATATATATATATACTGTATGTATATATATATATATATATATATATATATATATAAGCTGGTACTTCTTATATATATATATATATATATATATATATATATATATATATATATATATATATATATATATACACACACACACATATATATATATATATATATATATATATACACACACACACATACATACATATACACACACACACACACACACACATATATATATATATATACACACACACACATACATACATATACACACACACACACACACACACACACACACACATATATATATATATATATATATATACACACACACATACATACATATACACACACACACACACATTATATATAGTTTATTCCTGAATATCAAGGTATCCTCCTCTGAAAAAGAGACATGGCAACTTCAGACGATTGCTTCAGCCTTGGGCCTGTTGTCAACAGGGTGCAGCCATTTCCCTCTAGGCTTACTGGATATGAGTAGTCCATGTCTGGTTTTTACTATTACCTTCCCCAAGGGTCATAATTAACATATTTAGAGAGAAGAGTTAGTAGAGTAAACTCCCTCACAAAACATAGACACACAATACATATACTTGAACTCCAGAGTGTACATAGATGCAGACATGTGCATTACACTTTCTTCTATATCATATGCACATGCACAGTACATTAAGAATCTATTGTGAAAGAAATTTGGGATTGATGGCGCCACTCAATTGCAATATAGGGGTCTATTACCATTCATATAAGGTTGCGTTAGGCCTTGTAATATAATATACAGTGTGGTGTAGGTGCTAAGTATCAAAACAACAACATTTACTCATTGTCAGTTAAAGAAACTAGACCAAAGTAGTGATACTATGTAAGCACTCAAATAAGACCCAAAAGATAGTTTGAGACTGGAAAAATGTCAAACAATATTAAAACATAAAACTTTATTAGAATGTGATCAAAACAATGGGACAAGTTAAAAGTAAAATGCTTTGCCTTTTTATTTTTGTACAATATTTTTTTCTCTGTGTTTGGCTTTGTTTATGCTACAGTTGCTGTAACCTCTTATTTTGTTGACAGCAGTGTCGCTATTCAATGAGCAAATATTGTCATTAATGAATGCTCATTTATAGATCGTTTATAACCAATAGCAATATAAGAATTACTTTATGAGCAGTAACAGTGAACATATTGTGTGAACAGGGTGATTTTTATGGAAAATTACTATTCTTTATCTGAGTTATAGCACTATAGCAAGCAAGTGGGCAGTAGTGATTTATTAGTTGATATCATTAATTTATCGAAATTTAGCGATCAGCAGTACTATATGGATTAATTTTATAATATTTCCTTACAGTGGGTAAGGGTATGATGGTACAACCTAACTTTTTCCCCAAATGGAATATAAATATAAATCACCCTAGGATAGTGTATAGTACCTTGGTTTCGCTACATACATCTAATTATGTTTTTGGAATCAATTCCATATAAACCTATACCACTCATTAGCTGTTTGTATGGTGGTTCCACAAGAGGTAATAAATCTGCAAACTCAAGTATAAATCACACCACTACAAACAGCCTGTCCTTACTCAGCAATATTACCAACAATGAGTGGTGTAAACCTTTTTTTGTAAATAAGTTGGGAGGTACTTTTATTCAGGGCCACACTTCTGAATATATTCCAACTAATATTTAGTAATTTTATCATTACTACCATTGTCTTTTGTACATAATTTTAGCCCAGCTCCTTATTTAACTGATTGACACTATAGTAGTTACCTGTGGCTTTCCGAATATAACCGGTATCTACAACCACATTTTTTGCTGCTAGCATTTTAGTTTTAACTCGTCCCATTGTTTTAATCACGTTCTAATAAAGTTTTATGTTTTAATATTGTTTGACATTTTTCCAGTAACTGACAATGAGTAAACATTAAGAATCTACTCTACTGCCAGGTTTACCTTCTCATCTACTCCAGAAACAGTCTATGGGGTACATTTATTAAAGGGACATAATACTCATATGCTAAATCACTTAAAACTGATGCAGTATAACTGTAAAAACCTGACAGGAAAATGTCACCTGAGCATCTCTATGTAAAGAAGGAAGATATTTTACCTCACAATTTCCTCAGCTCAGCAGAGTAAGTTCTGTGTAAAAAGTTATACTCAGTTGCTCCCAGCTGCAGGTAAAAAAAAATAAAAAAAAAACGAAGAAATGAACAGCAGCCAATCAGCATCAACAGTGCTGAGGTCATGAACTCTTTTACTGTGATCTCATGAAATTTCACTTAACTCTCATAAGATTTCATTGTAAACTTCCTTACACTGAATAGGGAAATAAGATGAGAGTGCAAGAGGCTCAATCCTTCCGCTGTCCTGGGACAGACATACTGATTTGCTGCTTTAGTCCTTTACAATGGGATGTGTACTCCTTTACAATGGGATGTGGCTACTGAGAAACTTTTGAGGTAAAATATCTTTCTTTTTTACATAGATATGTTCAGGTGATATTTTCTAGTCAGCTTTTTACAGCTATACTGCATCACTTTCAAGTGTTTAAACATTTGGGTATTATGGCCCTTTAAGCAGTGGATGCTGCTTATTCCGTGCAAGCCTTCTGGCTCGCCGGAAACATGAGTTAAGAAGCAACGGTCTTAAGAACGCTGCTCCTTCACTCATCCGCCACCTCTGAGGTGGCAGACTGCAATCATCGCGATCAGATACGATCGGGATGATTGACAATGTGCAGGGGGTGGCAGCATATGCTGTCGGCATTTAGCAATGCAGGGTGGACATGATTCGCTATAGTGAATCATGTCCGCCTGGGGTATGATAAATCTACCCCTATGGTTTCTTCACTCAACACACTAAAAAATATAATTTAATATTTCTTTATATTCTGCATCATATTCTCTGCTAAGTTTATCATTCATCATACGAAGAGCATGTTTGTACACAACTCAATCAAAAAGAGGGATTGCTCATTGACTAAGGACACTTATTAGCCAAAAAAACAAACAAATATAATTTTCTCTTTTAAATGCACCAAAGCAAAATAGACTTCAGCATTCAATTAATTTACAAAGGTCGTACAATAATTGTATGCTCATTAATCTAATTTACCTTTTAAGCAAGTGTGTTAGGAAACTGACTTTCATTTTCCATCACTTAATTCCGCTCTTAATTGCAGGAAATACCATTAAATACAGTAGAATTACATAATTAACAAATACATAAAAGAAGCAATACAATTTTTTTTTTAATTTCAAAGGAGTAGTAGTTTTTTTTTTTAACCAATTTCTAATTTCCTTTAATTTCACTTCATCATGTGACAGTTATCAGCCAATCACAGTATATGCTCTGAACCCTTGCACATGCCCAGTAGAAGAAGGTGCCTCAGAAAGTGAGGATATAAAAAGACTGTGCGCTATTTTGATAATGGAAATATATTGGAATTTTTTTTCTAAAATTGCATGTTCTGTATGAATCATTAAAAAATATTTTTTGACTTTAGTGTCCATTTAACTACAAGCTTCATAATATTTCATATCTTATTTGCTACTCTGCTTGTTTAAATAACTAAGACACTTTTGAAAAACTGGTTTGACATGAGTTTTAACCTTGGCTACAGTGTTACCCATGACATTGAAGAGTCAAAGGGGATTGTGGAGAAGTGGGAGTTAGGAAGGTGGGTAAAAGGTGAACTTATGGGCATTAGGATATGAAGGGCAGTACTTAGGGTATTTGGGCGGACCAGTGAACATGTAGGAATGAGGAAAGATATGAGGTTCGAAGTGATGGAAGTGAGGGCATTCTGTTGCCCAGGGTGAAGGCAGTAGGTGGAATATAAGGTGTTGGGGTGGAATAGCTGTAGGTAAGGATATTAGGATAGAAAGAGTGCAGGAGAGGGCATGAGGAAGGAGGACAGATGTGATGTCATTAGGTAGTCTGTGGGTCCCAAATGGTACTTCTACTGTGTGTTTAACCCACTTGCGGGTCAATAGAGTATGTCATTTTTTGACTGTTATGGCCCTTTAATAATCTCAAATTGCAGGGTAGTAAATTACTTTACCCATAAAAAGATATTTCATTTTTCAAAAGATTAAAGGGACACTGAACCCAAATTTTTTCTTTCGTGATTCATATAGAGCATGCAATTTTAAACAACTTTCTAATTTACTCCTATTATCAATTTTTCTTCGTTCTCTTGCTTTTTTTATTTGAAAAAGAAGGCATCTAAGCTATTTTTTTGGTTCAGAACCATGGAATTTACCCACCAATCAGCAAGAACAACACAGTGTGTTCACCAAAAATGGGCCGGCATCTAAACTTACATTCGTGCATTTCAAATAAAGATACCAAGAGAATGAAAAGAATTTGATAGTAGGAGTAAATTAGAAAGTTGATTAAAATTGCATGTTCTATCTGAATCACAATAGAAAAAATTTGGGTTCAGTGTCACTTTAAATAAATACATTATGATGCTGCATAGGAATGTATTAACCATCTTACCAATTTTATTATCAAATTTACAATATTTTTTATTCTTTACACTCCCTCACAGTGGCTCATTATACAAAGCCAACCATGGCGGTCTCTACATATAGACCTTGTGTTTTTCCCACAATTCTTTGCCCAACTGACTTCACCTCTCTGGGTACGACAATGGGTACACGTTGTCTTCACACAGAGCGGTTCCCTTTGGTATCCTTATGTGCATGCGTTGACAGTTTCTGGCATTGCGCATGCGTTTGAGTGCGCATTGTACTATTAATTATACATTTAGCTCATTAATATATGTGCTAGGATTGGTGAATTTGGCTTCCTCATTATAAGAACTACAGGAAGAGGCTGTCTAGCTGAATAACACGGCTAGGTGAAGTGGAATAAAAGTTAAAGTATTTTTTCTATAAGGAGTAACTGTTTAAAAAAAATAAAACATGTAAAGGTTTTTTACATCAAAATAAGCGATTTACCCAAATCTAATTACAGTTAGTTGTATGACCCTTTAATTTACAGAAAGGATGTTGATTCACAGAATAAACTTCCAATAGAAAGGGAATGCAAGAATACCTCGGTAATGCATAAAGCTGTCCTGATGCTGTTGTTTCAGATGAAAATATTGGCATACTAGAAAAGCCTTATAGTTCTTATTTGCAATCAAAATCCGTTTCTATGCTTGCTATCTTGTATAAGCCTCGTGTTACAGTTAATATTAACTATAACAATAAAAAAAATGATGCAGATTTAACAAATTTTACTTTCATGGTTCAGCTAGAGCGTGGAATTTTAAGACTTTTGTTTGACTAGTATCGCATTTTCTTTGTTCTTTTGGTATCCTATGTTGAAAAATATAGTCTCAAAAGCAGCAATGCACCACTGGATATGTTCAGCTAGTTCCAAGTAGTGCATTATTACTCTGGACCTGACTTTAACTATGTGTTAAAACCTATATCTGGGGTTAAGCACGTGGCTATATGCAAACAATACTGCAATAATAAAATGCTTGAACCAAATAGAGTATTTTGTTTTGCACATTTATGTCCCTTTTAATAACAATATTTTTAGGTTAAAGGGATAGAAAGGGCAACATTTAAATGTGCATGGTGTGGCGCATGTGCACTCGCAGCATATGTGCACATGCCTCTGAAAAACAGCAATAACTTTTACTAGAAGCATTTTTGCTAATAGAAGTACATTGCCAAACTGCTTCTATTTCAAATTGAAAGGCACAGTTCAGTATTAAACTTTCTATCCCTTTAAGGAGAATATTAGTCTCTATAAAGAATATATAATACCAACATTTAAAGCTATCTGAAAGAAAAAACAATTGTAGAATGCTTTTATTTTTGTGTCCACATTTATTGCAAATTACCTCTGAAACTTGAGGGTTTTTTTTTATACTGGTGCAGGAGTTGATTTATTTCTTTACCTGACGGTCAACAAACGACAGATAAGATAAATGGGCAGTCTGCAAAAGAATGCAACATTTGACAAAATTTTTTTTTTTTTTTTTTAAATGTTTTAAAATCTTCATTTTGAATGCAGGTCAAATCCCTGTAAAATGACTTTAAACTGATCATGTTGGGTCTAAGAACAGAAAAAAAAAGTCAAGTGATAATGCCTGGAGAATATCACAGATAAAAAATAAATAATCAAAAGTCTGATAACACCTGTCAGGTAAAAGAAAATACATAAATACTTGTCATGAAACAACATGACTAGGTATGTAAGACTATGAAAGAAAGAAGAGGTTAATTATAGTTCAAAATGTTTACATAGTTTATCCTCTTGGCTATCATTATTATCATCATTTATTTGTAAAATTCTACTGTATTCTGTGGTGCTGAATACGTAATCATTAGTGTACAGTACATTTGAAGTTTACCTGAAAAAGCAAATTGATACAGGAGAAGGGTCCTTTTCTGAAGTGCTTACAGTCTGTATATATAAAATAAAATAATTTAAATGCATTTACAACATTCTACTTAGGTTGAGATATTTTTTTAAGGCAGTGATTAATTCCAGTTGAATACATAAAAATACTTTAAATGGACATAGTAGTGCAAGAAAATACATGACTGGATTTGTTAGAGCATGTCATTTTAGCACTACTGACCTTGCAAGTCGATGTGTTGAATTGTGTTGAAGTTAAACACATAGTTAAAGTCCTGCTCAGAAGAGAACTGCTGATTCCAAGCAAAAAGGGCCAGCAGTGAGCCACTCAAAAGTGGCAGCCACATGATCCCACCAATCACTGGCTGTGCCTGCTTGGGACCTGCAACTCTTGAATGTGATTTTAACTGTGTGTTTAACCATTTTGCAAGCATTAAAGGGACAGTCTACCATAGAATTGTTATTGTTTTAAAAAAAATAGATAATCCCTTTATTACCCATTCCCCAGTTTTGCATAACCAACATCGTTATATTAATGTACTTTTTACCTCTGTGATTACCTTGTATCTAAGAACCTTCTTCCACCTCCCTGATCACATGACTGTGACTGTTTATTATCTATTGTCTTAAATTTAGCATTGTTTTGTGCTAAATCTTAAATAACCCCCCAGTGCCTGAACACACTGTTATCTATATGGCCCACGTGTACTTTCTGTCTCTTTGTGTTGAAAAGAGATTTAAAAGCATGTGATAAGAGGCAGCCCTCATATGCTTAGAAATTAGCATATGAGCCTACCTATGTTTAGTTTAATCCAAGAATACCAAGAGAAAAGAGCACATTTGATGATAAAAGTAAATTGGAAAGTTGATTAAAATTAAAAGTCCTATCTGAATAATGAAAGTTTAATTTATATTAGACTGTCCCTTTAAACTCCTAGACTTGCTAGTCAGTGGTGTTAAAGTTAAATGCTATAATGATTTAGAGCATGTCAATTTTGATCTAAAGTGTCCATATAATGTCCTTTTAAAAGTAATAGAAATTAATTTACAGTACACACCAAAACATTGTTATTATTTATGATACAATTATAGTACTTGCTGGTCCCCACAATATTCAATATTCAAATACCTGTACATTTAGATATATCATTATTTTTATCTATGATGGAGGATTTATTTAGTTTTAACAAGTGTGCATCATGCAGAAATATAAAAATTGAGCTATCTGCAGTTTTAGTGTTACATAGTACATTTGATCCTACTGCATTATTTTGCAGGAATAAATATAAAGGAACTGTTTGCTAGTTCCTTGAACATAGCAAATAATAAACCAGCGTCTTACTGCAATGACAAGCTAAATAAAAAAAATACTTCTCATCAGTTTAACACCAAAGTCTCCCACACTGTAACCTGATCTGTTAAATCTATTTGTATTGGAGCCTCTATGAGCCCCCATTGTTTATTTTTCTTCTTAACTTGTGAACATCTTGATATGAACTTTTTACCTCCCAGATTCATAGAAGCAACTAGAAAGCTGCAGATGTACAGTAAATTACAATTTCCTAGAGATTATGATTTTTGTTGTTGTTGTTATATAACATTAGTAATCCATCAGGGTTTTGCTGCTATGTTTCTGGATGAAAATAATGTGTATAATGAGGAGGAAAGGGGGAGGGAAATCCTTGACTTTTGAGAGCCAGAATCCATTTTCAAACTTTGTAGGGCCTGCATCTCCATTGTAATGTAAATGTGGTTTTCTGAGACTCACAACCAATGAGGGAGACGCTTGCTTGTGGGATTACCTGGGTTTGGTAAAATGATGTGGTAAAGGAGGAGGGGGAAGGAGGAGGAGAGATCACTCACTTGTGACACAGTTCTGTGTTTTACTGTGCAGTTAGCAATGTAAGAGCAGAGTTTAGAGGCGGCTGCTTGTGAAATGCATGCCCAGGCTCACTGTACAAGCCTGCCAGATAGTCCAGGTTAGTGGCCGCTTTGGAAAAAAACGCTTCTGCTGTAGCAAGTTTAACAAATGTACTGTGCACAGAATCCTTCCTGCTTCACTGCTATCGATTACAAACTCGTGGGCTTTTGAATGGAATATTTTGTACAGTGGAATGTGTCCTTAATTTCTTCATATACATTTAATGTGAGAACGGTAAGATGCATTTTTTTGTACTTTTTTTTTCATATGAAGAGCGACTTCATGCAATTTGATCAGTGAAGTTATATGAGACATCTGTCTAATGTCTTGTCATATATTATGACAGCAAAATAACACTGTGCAGGATACTTGCCTCTGGCCAGTGTGTTTATATTGAGCTTTATGATGAATACTTTTAAATATAAAGTAGTACACATCAATCAGTAAGCAGCTAAATGAGCTGTAATGAAATAGGGTGCTTGAAAAAGTATATATGTGTTTTTTTCTATTATTGTTAGGTAGAGGGATTATTAGTACATGCATTGTAGTTGCATAATTATTTTGGGGATTTAGTATGCATTTATGTTGTTCTATAAAAGGGACATACATGTATTAATATAAATTAGGTTGTTTGACCTTAGTGTAGTAGGTATTAAAAAAAATTAAAACCATATAATTGACCTAAATATTGGCAACATTTACATGTTTCTGACATGCTGACTTGTGCACATGCACTGTGCATGCGCTTGATTGATAGTCAAGTATGAGCATGGCACCTCTCTATTCTCTGTATGCTCCAAGGGTGCACAAAAGGAGCAATCTTGGAGCTAATGAATACATTTCAAAGATGTAAAAATCATTACTCTGGGCCAAGTGTTTAATTTATGCTGACTATATCCCTTTAAAATTTAGTTTAAAAACGAAATCCCGTTTTTAAGTGGAATAGATGGTCATGATTGCTCTTTTTCAGTTTTTTTGTAAGGTACATGGCTGAAGTGACTTGCCTGGTTAAAGGGATAGGAAACCCCAAAATGTTCTTTCATGATTTGGATAGAACATACAATTTTAAACAACTTTCCAATTTACTTCTATTATCAAATTTGCTTCATTCTCTTGTTATCCTTTGCTGAAGGGACAGCATTGTACTACTGACAGCAAGCTGAACACATCTAGTTATCCAATCACAAGAGACAAATGTGTGCAGGCACCAATTAGCAGCTAGCTCCCACTAGTGTAGGATATGTGGGTATTCTTTTTCAACAATGGATACCAAGAGAATGAAGCACATTTGAAAATAGAAGTTAATTTAAAAGTGTCTTAAAATGACATGCTCTATCTGAATCATGCATGTTTAATTCTGACTTTCCTATCCCTTTAAATACAATAAGAAATGAGAATTATCCATGTTAGTTACTCAATCCTATGTTGTATTATTCTGGAAAATGTATGGTACATAACTTTTCATCTATATCTATCTATCTATCTATCTATCTATCTATCTATCTATCTATCTATCTATCTATCTATCTAGTGAATTAACCACTTGATTGTCACGCACAAATATTCAAAGTATCTAACTCTTGATTGCATAAACACGAGGCAGTGAATTAACCACTTGATTGTCACACACACGCACTGTAAGTTTTTTATTTCTATCTACACACACAAATATTCAAAGTATCTAACTCTTGATTGCATAAACACGAGGCAGTGAATTAACCACTTGATTGTCACGCACACACACTAAGTTTTAATTCCCTGACTCATAACACACACCAGTGTTTTAACCCCTTTATGTCCTAAAACACACATGGAGCAGTACATTGACTCACAGATTGCCAAAGACGCACAAAGCTAATCAAGCTTTTTTTAGTTCACTGATGCATAACACACACACTGCAGGGATTTAACCCCTTGATTGCCATAAGCACTCATGGAATAGTGAATTGACTCTTTAGTTGCAATGGGCACATATAAGCAATCAAGGGATTAAATGCGGTCCCCTAATATACTCATTTAACTACCTTAGATGTAATGTGGTGCAGCGGCCCCACAATCCTTATCATGCTTTTGCAGAATTTAAAGGGCCACCAAAGAGTAACCCACATTTTTCTATCCATTATAAGTTTCCTATTGTTTGGAATCAAACCGAATATTTAAAGGAATACGAAACCTATTTTTTTTTCTTTCAGGATTCAGAGAGAGCATGCAGTTTTAAGCAACTTTCTAATTTACTTCTATTATCAATTTTTCTTCGTTCTTTATTTGAAAAGCAGGAATTTAAGCTTAGGAGCCGGCCCATTTTTGGTTCAACACCCTGGGCAGCGCTTGTTGGTTGGTGGCGTGCTACCCAGGCGCTGAACCAAAAAATAGGCAGGATTCTAAACTTTACATTCCTGCTTTTCAAATAAAGATACCAAGAGAACGAAAAAATTGATAATAGCAGTAAATTAGAGCATGCAATTTTAAGCAACTTTCTATCTGAATCCTGAAAGAACAAAATTGGGTTTCATATCCCTTTAACACGCGAGTTCACAAATGTGCTACAAAAATAAATATAAATGGAAGCATAACCAAATACTGTGTGCTATTGCTACTTCCTAGTTCATTGCTCTCAGAATCAAAGGAATTTCAGTTTGGTCAAACATTGGTGTTAGAACAACTTACTTTCTATTGCTTCGCTGTCTCGCAGAGATAACAGGTGGAGAGCTCTCTGCTTGCCGCTGCTTATAACTCCTCGAGAGAATTAGCCCCAAGTGCTATTGATTGAGATGCAAAAATAGTCTTTTCTAGAATGACACATCGTAAATTTATTCTGTGATGCTGTCAACCCCAGTGGGGCTTGGATAAGTGACGATGTTGGTGAAATTTAATTTTGTCTTTCAGAAATACTTTCATGAAATTAACTTTTTTTATTTATTTATTGCTAAGTTAAGGTTTTTAAAAGTGAAGCTGAATATAAAATAGTTTAGGTGAAAATTCTTTTTTACTTTTTTAATCAAATTAAAGGGAAATAAAAGTCTAGTAATACAATGCTCTAGTCTAATGTGTTATAGCATTTTATTATTGCACCATTGTTTGCATGTAACTATGTGTTTAACAACTGCAATGGATTAAACAGTTACTGAACTGGGAGCTAGCTAACCTCATCTGGTGAACCAATTACAAGAGACATATGTGTTTAGCTAGCTCCCTATAGTGCATTGCTGCGTCTGAGCCTACCTATGTTTTTCAACAAAGGATACCAAGAGGAAAAGTACATTTGATAATAGAAGAACATTTAATATAAAGATTCTGTGTGGGGAGTGAGGGTGCTAAGAGAAGCTGAAGGAATCTTTAGTGAAATATTATTTTCCAACTGGAAATGGTGTATACCAAAGATCTATTAAAAATGTTTATAGGTGCTATAGAAATAACTACTGAGATATTAAATAATTGACTCAAAGAATTCCAAAGAAGTGCAGTAAGTGTTGGAGATATATACAAGTGTAATAAAGGACTAATTTGATTATTTTTTATTACACTTGTATATATCTCCAACACTTACGGCACTTCTTTGGAATTCTTTGAGTCAATTATTTAATATCTCAGTAGTTAAATACTAATTTGACATATAACTGAATATTCTATAGCACCTATATTCATTTTTAATAGATCTTTGGTATACACCATTTCCAGTTGGAAAATAAATATTTCACTAAAGATTCCTTCAGCTTCTCTTAGCGCCCTCACTCCCCACACAGAATCTTTATCCTAAACTGAAAAGATTGAAGGATCTTTTTTCCCTAAGTGAGGTGTTTGGAATCCTTTTTCCAGCGCTCTACTTATCCGCACACATATCAAAGAACATTCAATACTCTTGTTGAACCCCTTTAATGAATGAACATAACTTCCTCTCTTCTGACTCACATTTCCGATAGCACCTATGCCAATCTTAAAGGGACATGAATGTCAAAATTAAACTTTCATGGTCAGACAGAGCATACAATTTTATGTTTACTTGTTATCAAATGTACTTATTTGTTGAAAAGCATACCCAGGTAGGTTAAGGGGAGCAGCAATGCAGTACTGGGAGCTAGCTGGTGATTGGTAGCTACACACACAAAGCATCTTGATATTGACTCCCCAGCTCTTTTCAGCTAGATCCTAGAAGTGCATTGATGCTCTTTTGAACTGACTTTATGTGTTTAACCTATTTGCAGGGTTTAAAGACATAGTGATATATGCAAGCAATAATAAAATGCTCTTACTAGTGTATTTTGTTTCTGCTTATATGTCCCTTTAAATGGATATGAAACCCAAAAAAACTATTTTGTGACTCAGACAGAGTATACCATTTAAAAAAAAAATCCAATTTACTTCTATTACAAAATTTGCTTAGTTCCGATGATATGCTGTGTTGAAGAGATATCTAGGTAGGTAAAGGGCAAGGAGGATCCGATGACTCCAGCACACGATCTCCCTCAATCCGGTGTGAACCGGAAGTAGAACCACAGCTGATCCTGGAGTGCCGTAGCCGTGGGTAGTGAATCAAACTACCGTGATACACAAGAGTAGAAAATAATGGCAGGCGCTTCACACATAGTTTGGTTGCAAATAAAATCCCAAGTTTATTGGAAAGAATGCACGGTAAATACCAATCCAAGGTAGCAGGGACTGTGCATCAAACAAATCACTATCAGTTAGGCTATAGGTGTGGAACAGGTAACAGATTGACGCGTTTCGTGCCCCCTACAGGTGCTTACTCATAGAAACGCGTCAGACTGTTACCTGTTCCACACCTATAGCCTGACTGATAGTGATTTTTTGATGCACAGTCCCTGCTACCTTGGATTGGTATTTACCGTGTATTCATTCCAATAAACTTGGGATTTTATTTGCAACCAAACTATGTGTGAAGCGCCTGCCATTACTTTCTACGCTTGTATATCTAGGTAGGCACCTGTAGCATTACATGGCAGGAAATAGTTCTGCCATCTAGTGCTCTTACAAATGGATAACATTCTTGCAAAACTGCTGCCATATAATGCTCTAGAAATGAGCTGGCTTCTAAGCATACGTCCCTGTTTTTTAACAAAAGATGCCAAAAGACTAAAGAAAAATTGATAATTGAAGTAAATTAGAAAGTTGTTTTTTTTTAAATTGCATGCTGTATCTGAATCATGAAAGATACATTTTGGGTTTCATATTCCTTTATAGTGAAAGTCAACCCTAGTGTTTTACAAACGCTATGATTGTCTATTGAAACAAATAAAGGGAACTTCCATTCATGAAGCATAAAATACTTTGTGCAGAAAGCTCCTTTATTTGTTTCAAGCGATCGCCGATCTGAGCTGCTGAGAACGCTGTTTTGCTAGAGAGGTGAAATTTTCACCTCTTTAGCCAATAACCGTGCGGGAAATCCAGCTTGGCGCCCTTGGGAGATGGATTTACCGTACGGCTATTGTCGAAGAGGTGAAAACGTCACCTCTTAGCAAAACAGCGATCTGCCGTGTGCTGCTGTAGAAGCTCAGATCGGCGATCGCTTGAAACAAATAAAGGAGCTTTCTGCATGAAGTATTTTATATTTCATGAATTAAAGTCCCCTTTATTTGTTTCAATGGTCAATCGTTTGTGAAATGCTAGAGTTGACTTTCACTTTAATGATCAAATTTTTAGTGCATACTAACAAATAGCCTTGCTTGAGATGCAACTTTTCTTATAGTATGAGGTTTAGGTAAGGCTCTCGAAGCGTATAACAAATACTAGAATTTACCATCACTACAAATCAAGTGAAGATCCAATGATCATATATGTAAAAAAGGGTACTCACCCTTTCTGTGCCAATGCACATAGCTAAACTCAACAGCTCCGGCCCCCCATGGCACACCGGTCTTCTACCAATGAAGTGTTGTTTGCGCCTCTAAACCAATAGCCGTGTGTGCATACAGAAACCTGTCAGTGATGGTAAATCGGAGCGTTTGTTAAACGCTCGGATTTACCATCACTTTAAATTCAAAATTAAACATTTCAAATTTGAATAGCTTTTTAACAAATTGGGAGGGTCATACATTTTGAGATTACCTGTAGATGCAAAACAGTGAGAGGTTGTTGGATTGAAGCTACTTTATCATTCCTGTTTTGGGGAATTATCTTCCAGGATTTTTGTGATGAATGCAGTAAAAATACAATTTGTCTTGGTAGTTATTTAGGAGGAAGCCGATCTTGCTTGATCTGTCAGCCCCCTAAATAACTCCTAATTATGTTTAGATGTTCCTAAATGGTGCCTTGTAAAACATGATGACATTTGATTTAATCTTTTTCATAGCTTGGAAAAGATACTCAAGGAATATGCATTTAAAGGGATACATACATATATACATAAATTTTCATATAATTGCATGTAATAGACACTACTATCTATCTATCTATCTATCTATCTATCTATCTATCTATCTATCTACTGTTTATATATATATATATATATATATATATATATATATATATATATATATATATATATATATATATGAGCTACTACAGTGATCAAACAACTATTTTACAGGAAATTGAAAGAAAGAAATAACCAAACTATATTGCTAAGTTGTTTGTTTATACTATTCATAAGTGTGCATGTGTATATATATATATATATATGTCTATATAATGTATTATTTTGGCTTTTGTATTGTGTTTTTGTATTTTATTTTTTTACTTGTGTTACAAGTTTGTAAATATGGTTCAAAACCAGAAAAAAACTAAAAGCATAAACACATTTTTTTTATTAGCTCACAGACACCCATATTACAAAATGATTATTGATCTATTTATTTAAAGGACCACTAAATATAGTAGTATTGTAAAATCAATATATGCATAATATTATGCAATTCTGCTTACTCAGAATTTCAAATGAGCAGTAGATTTATTTATTTTTCTGGCAAATTTTAAAATTAACTTCAATTTGACCAGCCTCCGATATCATGTGTCAGTCATCAGCCAATCACAGACTCATATACATTACATATCCTGTGAATTCTTGCACATACTCAAGTAGGAGCTGGTGACTCAAATTGTGCATACAATTTGATAATATAAGTAAATTGGAAAGTCTCTTAAAACTGCATGCTGTATCTGAATCATGCAAGTATAATTTTGACTTTAGTGTCCCTTTAACCATACATCATGAATGAATAGCTATTGGTCATTCATAGAAGAACAACCAGTAGTCAAACTTGACTGGATAGGTCAGGTGTGTTTCCCATGCTTTGGTGAGATAGGATCTATTTTGTTTGTGAAGTTTATCAGTGTGAACTAAACAGTGCAGGAAACCTGAGCTTGCATATATTACTGAATGATCTGACTTTTCTTGTGCTGAATCAGGACTAACTCCTGTAAATACCTGTTTTTTTTTTTTTTACTTGACAGAGCTATTATTGTGCAGCATATACTTATGCATTTTAAAGTGAAATTAAACTCAAAATGTATTTACTATAAAATGTTTAAAGGGACAGTCAAGTAAAAAAATCTTTTTTTGATTTAAATAGGGCATGCATTTTTTAAACAACTGTCCAATTTACTTTTATTACCAATTTGGCTTTGTTCTCTTGGTATTCTTAGTTGAAAGCTAAACCTGGGAGGTACATATGTTAATTTCTTAGACCTTGAAGGCCGCCTCTAATCTGAAAGCATTTTGACAGCTTTTCACCACTAGAGGGTGTTAGTTCATGTGTGTCATATAGATAACGTTGAGCTCAGGCACGTGAAGCTCCTAGGAGTGAGCACGGATTGGCTAAAAATGCAAGTCTTTCAAAAGAACTGAAATAAGAGGGCAGTTTGTAGAGGCTTAGATACAAGGTAATGACAGAGGTAAAACGTATTATTATAACTGTGTTGGTTATGCAAAACTGGGGAATGGGTAATAAAGGGATTGTCTACCTTATTAAACAACAAAAATTCTGGTGTTGACTGTCCCTTTTAA
The DNA here is from genome assembly GCF_027579735.1 of Bombina bombina. Lineage (NCBI taxonomy): Eukaryota > Metazoa > Chordata > Amphibia > Anura > Bombinatoridae > Bombina > Bombina bombina. The sequence goes on from NC_069500.1 coordinate 938,789,387, forward strand.
CTATGCGCTATAAAAAAAACAAAAAAATGCACTTTCATAATTTATTTTGTTTGCATTTCCTGTGGTTTAAATGACTAGTACATTTAGTAGATTTGCATAATCAACAAATACATGATAAAAATACAATGCAATAGCTGCAAATGAGTTGTAGATTTTTTTTTCTGACAAGTTATGTCTATTTCCACTCTCCCTGTATCATGTGACAGCTATCAGCCAATCACAAATGCATATACGTATATTCTGTGAATTCTTGCACATGCTCAGTAGGAGCTGGTGACTCAAAAAGTGTAAATATAAAAATACTGTGCACATTTTGTTAGAAAGTTGTTTAAAATTGCTGCTCTATCTGAATCATGAAAGTTTAAAGTGATGGTAAACTTGATCATTGCGGAAAATCAATTGCCCGGATGAAGAAACGTCACAAAATAAAGTGTAGATCGGTGCCGGGAGTAGGAGCGGTAGGAGTAAATCAGAGCGATTAGCAGCAAGAACACTTTTATTTAGAAAAAAAAAAATCATGAATGAAAGTGAGGTTGGATTTATATCATAGTTACACTATGTAAAGTTTACCATTACTTTAATTTTGACTTGAGTGTCCCTTTAACTCTAAATATTATTTGGTTTTTACTCCCCAAATGCTTATTGGTTGTTAGCTGCAGGGGATCATTTATACCTGTCCCTAATTGGCCACAGCTAAGGAAGAAAATTTAAACAGCATTCTGTTTTTTTGTCCCAAACTTGCAAAACAAGGCAAATTTTACTAACAAAATTATAGTTTGCTGCGAACAACTTCTTATACATAAATATAAAAAAATACTTTAATGTCCGTTAACCCATCACCTGTATATCAATTGCTGACTTAAAAAATCAAGAATCCTATAACAATGTTGAGTTCTAATATTGGCCAGCACTTAGAGATCTGATAGATCCCAATTTACACTGGCTTAGGTGTGTTACAGGTGCAGTTGTGCCCAGTATGTATTGTGTAATACACAGTGAAATGTCATCCATAATTTGTAAAAAAAATATAGATCTGGTGCTTATATTTAAAGGTACGAGATGTCTGCAGCCCACAGAAAGACTTGCACATTTTTTTGTTTTTAAAGAGCTCAGGCTTCCTGACAGAGGCCTCTATTTATCAAGGTCTGGCGGACCTGATCCGACAGTGCGGATCAGGTCCGCCAGACCTCGCTGAATACGGCGAGCAATACGCTCTCCGTATTCAGCATTGCACCAGCAGCTCACAAGAGCTGCTGATGCAACGCCGCCCCCTGCAGACTTGCGGCCAATGGGCTGCCAGCAGGGGGGTGTCAATCAACCCGATCGTACTCGATCGGGTTGATTTCCGGCGATGTCTGTCCGCCTGCTCAGAGCAGGCGGACAGGTTATGGAGCAGCGGTCTTTGTGACCGCTGCTTCATAACTGCTGTTTCTGGCGAGTCTGCAGGCTCGCCAGAAACACCGGGCATCAAGCTCGAAAGTGCTAATTGCAGCAGGTATTGCAGTGAAGAGAGAGATATCAAATATGATTTCCTGTAAATCTCCCAATTTAATAGTAAACTTAGTTCCTTAAACTGAGTGGACCTGAAATAACAAAACTACACATAGCAAATGCCATTCCCTGCAATCTGATGGCTACTGATTACATTTTGAGGCAAAATATATTCCTTTTTTTACATAGAGATGTTAAGGTGATAATGTCTAGTCAGCTTTTGACACCTATGTTGTATCTCTTTCAAGTGTTTTAACGTTTGGGTATCATGTCCCTTTAATTATGAACCTTTAAAATGTCTCCAAATATATGTACAAGTTTTCTACGGAACTAAACAATCTCTAACAGTCTACAATTGCCACTGAAAATGGTAGAATTGCCTTCACAACATTTCAGTATCATTTATTTGCAGAACAGGTTGGGAACTGCTGCATTATTCCTGAGAGAAACAATCAATACATAATCTTACATAGTATACAAAAAGCCATTATGCACCACATTGTAGTAGATACAGTACAAAGGAAATGCAAAATAAATGGTTTCAAATGATTTGCTAGATGTGCTTTTCAACAGAGGATACCAATAGAACAGAGTACATTAGATAAAAGAAGTAATTTTAAAAGGCTATTAAAATTGCATTCTCCCTCTGAACAATAAAACTTCAATTTTAACTTTCCCTTTAAAGGACCAGTCAACACAGTAGATTTGCATAATCAACAAATGCAAGATAACGAGACAATGCAATAGCACTTTGTCTGAACTTCAAATGAGTAGTAGATTTTTTTTCTGACAATTTAAAAAGTTATGTCTTTTTCCACTCCCCCTGTACCATGTGACAGCCATCAGCCAATCACAAATGCATACACGTACCATGTGACAGCCATCAGCCATTCACAAATGCATACACACTTATTCTTGCACATGCTCAGTAGGAGCTGGTGACTCAAAAAGTTTAAATATAAAAAGACTGTGCACATTTAGTTAATGGAAGTAAATTGGAAAGTTGTTTAAAATGGCATGCTCTATCTGAATAATGAAAGTTTAATTTTGATTGAGTGTCCCTTTAAATCTATAATTTTGTTAGCAACATGTGCATTTGTTTTGTAATTCAGGTGTACGACCCTCAAATTATTGTTTTTCTTATCTGTTTTGCCACAGCCAATGAAGGACAGATATAAATGAGCATATGCACTGTGCATGTAATCACTGTGTAGAGGAATTCTGCAGTATTAGGGTTATGGATTTTTAAAGGGACATTATACACTCATTTTTTCTTTGCATAAATGGTTTGTAGATGATCTATTTATATGGCCCACAATTTTTTTTTTAAATTGATAGTTTTGCTCATTTTAAAACAACATTGCTCTGATTTTCAGACTCCTAACCAAGTCCCAAAGTTTTAGGAGAATACCGACAGATACCTACTCCAGCTTGCTCCTGTTTGTGTAAAGGGTCTTTTCATATGCAAAGGAAGGGGGGGTTCTGTTATTTCCCACTTGTAGTGGGTGTTCCAGTAACCTTTTAAACAGAGCTAAACTGGAAGCTTCCAAGTAAGTTTTTCAAACGGTTTTATACTGGATTTTTATATCAGTATCTGTGCATATTATTCTTTATAGTAGTGTCTATTACATGCAGTTATATGAAAATTGGTCTATACTGTCCCTTTAAGGGGTTCTTGAGCCTTTTTGTGGCTAGTAAAAACAATTTGATTGTCAGAGTTAAAGGGACACTTACAAATCTACTTGAAAATTGTAATTGTTTAAAAAGATAGATAATAAATCCCTTTATTACCCATTCCCCAGTTATGCATAACCAACACTGTTATATTAATACTTTTTTCCATTATTACCTTTTATCTAAGCCTCTGCAGACTGCCCCCTTATCTCAGTGCTTTTTACAATCTTGCATAACAGCCAATTGGTGCTGGTTCTTGTGAACCCATTATTATTCTCCACGGGAGTGAGCACAATATTATCTATATGTAGGGTGACCATATTGCCGATTTAAAAAGGGACACATATGAAAAATACATATGTCAGGGTTCTTATACAAAACATTTCTTTAAACATCAGTGACATATGTATTTTTCATATGTGTCCCCTTTTAAAGCGGTAATATGGTCACCCTATCTATATGACACACATGAACTAGCACTATCTGGCTGTAAAGGGCTTTAAAAAAGCACTGAGATAAGAGACGGCCTGCAGGATCTTAAAAATAGGCAATCTTAGAGGTTATAAAGTATATTAATATGACAATGTTGATAATTTAAAGCTGGGGAATGGGTAGTAAAGGTGTTAGGTATATTTTTAAACAATAACAAAATCAAGTAGACTATCCCTTTAAGTTGCAGGGAAAGAGGGCAAAATAAAAATTTGAGTAATGTTCCTTAAAAGGAATAAGCCCTAGGCTTAAAGTATAAACTGTGACAAAACCAGCTTTTTTAGCAGCCCACTTATGTCAATCATCTCCAAGCTTCTCTTAAACTGTCTAGCTACCTACAGAAACCTAAATGTGAGACTTGCATAAATAAACAAAACCAACATAACTTCTTAACTAAAAAAGAATGTAACCATTTAAAGAGACATAAAACCAAAAATTCTTCTTTTATAATTCAGACAGAACATATGATTAAAACAGTTTACTTCTAGTATACAATTTACTTTGTTCTTTTGGTATTCTTTGTTGAAAAGCATGCCTAGGTAGTCTCAGTAGCAGTATGCACATCTAGGAACTAGCTACTGATTGGTGGCTGAACTTATATGGCTCTAGTCATTGATTCACCAAATGTGTTCAGGTAGTAGTGCATTGCTTCTCCTTCGACAAAAGATACCAAATATAAAGCAAATTTGATAATAGAAGTAAATAGGAAAGTTGTTAAAAATGACATGCTCCATTTGAATCATGAAAGAACAGTTTTGGGTTTGATGTCCCTTTTAAAGGGACAGTAAACACCAATGTTCATATAACTGCATGTAATAGACACTACTATAAAGAAGAATATGTACAGATACTGATCTAAAAATCCAGTATTAAACCTATTAAAAACCTATTAAAAAAAAGCTCCCAGTTTAGCTCTGTTGATGAGGTTAGGCTGGGACACTCAGTGAAAGGGACTGGAAAGCAGAAAGAGCAGACATTCCCCCCTCCCCTTCATATGAAAAGACCTATCACACAAACAGGAGTAAGGAGGAGTCTGTCATCTGGGTCTACATCTGAAAGTCTAGGGCTTAAAGGGACAGTCAACACTTGCGGTAACATTATTATTATTATTTTTTTTTAATTTTTATTGAGACAATCAAACATGAAAATAAACAACCGAAGAACAGGTGCAAGCCATTACCACAGTACAATCTTACATCATTACAAACATTTACGACTGTTAGCATTTGGCACATTCATAGATGGACCTATGCGTCCAATGATTATAGCAAAGTAATGTTACTTGCTTATAGGTATCATGTCTCTATTTTACAATATTAAAAGAAATAATAAATGAGATTTATATAATTCAATATGCAGCTCACAGGTAGTTTAGTATCAACAGGTTTATACAGAAGTATACAAGTACCCGTAAATATAAGCGGCAATATAGACATAAATATAAATATCAATACTTATATGAACATTCATAAATTTATATATATTTGTATATATATCCAGAGGCAAGGAAAAGGGGAGGGGAGAGGCAGTGGGATTCTCTGACCGAGGATTGGATTCTGGTTTGCTGATCATTTGAAGAAGAAGGTAGCTACGTAACGGTGGGGGGAGTTCGGCTGCCATATTTACCTGGTATTAGAGAAGTTATCGACGGTGATTAGTACAAGAAGCAAGGCGGCAAGGCAGCAGGGGTATAGTGCAGGCGGATCTTCGTTTTTTATTTTTCAATATCAAATAATGTTACCACAAGTGTTGACTGTCCCTTTAATAGGAGTCTGAAAATCAGCACAATGTTATTAAAAAAATAAGCAAAACTATACATTGTTATAAAAACACTCCTAGATCGGCTATATAAATGGATCATCTACAAACATTTATGCAAAGAAAAATCTAGTGTACAATGTCCCTTTAACTATTGCCCCTCCATCCACATCCCTATGCTTTTCACTACCACTCATTTATTTACCAAGCACATTATGTTAAATGCACCAAATAATACAGTTGGAATATTTAAAAACATTTGCCATATTTATATACTTCGTTTTTGTGGTTTATGCTCAATCCACATGTAAGAGTTAATGGAATGTAAAAATCCAGCTGTCGTTTTTTTGTAATTCCAGAAGCCTTGGTCCTAGGGCAATCACATTATCAGTTTATTTTAAGGTCTTTATGCAAGAGATTTTAAGCCTTTCACTATAGAAAATCCCCTGCAATGCAGCACAGATCACACTGTACATGTTTTAAAAAGGAATTTAGCGTCCCCCATAATGGCTAGAAACCAAAGCTAACCAAAATGTGTTGCAGGTGGTATCTTTTTGTTAGAAAACGTTTGAACTGCTCCCAAGAAGTTAATTTCTAAAGATGCTAAGATACCAGTAAGAATTCATTCTGAGCTTATATGTATTTGTGTAACTGCAGAACACATACAGTCTTCCTGTATAACTGTACACTGCCCCAAATGTATTGCAAACACACACACAAATGCACTGCCTTATAGACATGCACTTACAAACATATGCATATACAAACACACACATGCAAAATGCACTGCCTTATAGACATGCACTTACAAACATATGCATATACAAACACACACATGCAAAATGCACTGCCTTATAGACATGCACTTACAAACATATGCATATACAAACACACACATGCAAAATGCACTGCCTTATAGACATGCACTTACAAACATATGCATATATACACACACATGCAAAATGCACTGCCTTATAGACATGCACTTACAAACATATGCATATACAAACACGCACATGCAAAATGCACTGCCTTATAGACATGCACTTACAAACATATGCATATACAAACACACACATGCAAAATGCACTGCCTTATAGACATGCACTTACAAACATATGCATATACACACACACACATGCAAAATGCACTGCCTTATAGACATGCACTTACAAACATATGCATATACAAACACACACATGCAAAATGCACTGCCTTATAGACATGCACTTACAAACATATGCATATATACACACACATGCAAAATGCACTGCCTTATAGACATGCACTTACAAACATATGCATATACAAACACACACATGCAAAATGCACTGCCTTATAGACATGCACTTACAAACATATGCATATACAAACACGCACATGCAAAATGCACTGCCTTATAGACATGCACTTACAAACATATGCATATACAAACACGCACATGCAAAATGCACTGCCTTATAGACATGCACTTACAAACATATGCATATACAAACACGCACATGCAAAATGCACTGCCTTATAGACATGCACTTACAAACATATGCATATACAAACACACACATGCAAAATGCACTGCCTTATAGACATGCACTTATAAACATATGCATATACACACACACATACACACACACACACACACACACACACATGCGAAATGCACTGCCTTATAGAAATGCACTTACAAACATATGCATATACACACACACACACATGCGAAATGCACTGCCTTATAGACATGCACTTGCAAACATATGCATATACAAACACACACATGCAAAATGCACTGCCTTATAGACATGCACTTACAAACATATGCATATACACGCACACACATGCGAAATGCACTGTCTTATAGACATGCACTTACAAACATATGCATATATACACACACACATGCAAAATGCACTGCCTTATAGACATGCACTTACAAACATATGCATATATACACACACACATGCAAAATGCACTGCCTTATAGACATGCACTTACAAACATATGCATATATACACACACATGCAAAATGCACTGCCTTATAGACATGCACTTACAAACATATGCATATACACACACACACATGCAAAATGCACTGCCTTATAGACATGCACTTACAAACATATGCATATACAAACACACACATGCAAAATGCACTGCCTTATAGACATGCACTTACAAACATATGCATATACAAACACACACATGCAAAATGCACTGCCTTATAGACATGCACTTACAAACATATCATATATACACACACACATGCGAAATGCACTGCCTTATAGACATGCACTTACAAACATATGCATATACACACACACATGCAAAATGCACTGCCTTATAGACATGCACTTACAAACATATGCATATACACACACACATGCAAAATGCACTGCCTTATAGACATGCACTTACAAACATATGCATATACACACACACACATGCAAAATGCACTGCCTTATAGACATGCACTTACAAACATATGCATATACAAACACACACATGCAAAATGCACTGCCTTATAGGCATGCACTTACAAACATATGCATATATACACACACATGCGAAATGCACTGCCTTATAGACATTCACTTACAAACATATGCATATATACACACACATGCAAAATGCACTGCCTTATAGACATGCACTTACAAACATCTGCATATACACATGCACATACACAATCACACATATACACATGCACATACACAGTCACACATATACACACATACATACACACTACACATACTCATATACAAACACATACAAACTCTTAAAAAAACAGATACAAACATACACATACATGTAAACACATATATACACACACACACATACATTTATACTATACACATACATACAGTCACCCACACATACTCAGTACATACACACACTCATATATACATACACATATAAACACACATACACACAAGTGTTTTCCCCAGGACCTTTTTAGCGGGTGCACAAATTAGCTGATTTTAATGACCACCCATCTAAAATTTTAGCCAATATTAAAAATGTTCAATTTTTATTGCACAAATGATCATTAAATTCATTTGTGTTAAATTATGCAATTAATTTGTGCTTTAGATAGCAGAAAATGATATAATATTAGAAAATATTATACTGCCCCCACTCGGCTACTTCGTAATGATACACGGCTGGCTAAATTTCTAAAGAAAAGTGCACACACACATACACACATAAACTTATTATAAACACACATACACACATAAACTTATTATAAACACACATACACACATAAACTTATTATAAACACACATACACACATAAAATTATTATAAACACACATACACACATAAAATTATTATAAACACACATACACACATAAACTTATTATAAACACACATACACACATAAACTTATTATTATAAACACACATAAACTTATTATAAACACACATACACACATAAACTTATTATAAACACACATACACACATAAAATTATTATAAACACACATACACACATAAAATTATTATAAACACACATACACACATAAACTTATTATAAACACACATACACACATAAACTTATTATTATAAACACACATACACACATAAACTTATTATTATAAACACACATACACACATAAACTTATTATTATAAACACACATACACACATAAACTTATTATAAACACACATACACACATAAACTTATTATAAACACACATACACACATAAACGTATTATAAACACACATACACATATAAACTTATTATAAACACACATACACACATACAATTATTATAAACACACATACACACATAAACTTATTATTATAAACACACATACACACATAAACTTATTATTATAAACACACATACACACATAAACTTATTATAAACACACATACACACATAAACTTATTATAAACACACATACACACATAAACTTATTATTATAAACACACATACACACATAAACTTATTATAAACACACATACACACATAAACTTATTATAAACACACATACACACATAAAATTATTATAAACACACATACACACATAAAATTACACAAACTGACAAACCTATCTCACTGAAAATCTCATGACATGTTTTCTGATTCAACTATAGGGATAGATTATATTCCTGCTAATGAATGCACCGTTTCTGTTATGGTCACCTGAAAGCACTTTATGTTACATATGTTAAATCCCTGTGTCTGCTCACCAATTCGGGGCTCCTAGTCTTCCGTAACCACTGACAATTTTATTCTCTTACGATCATTTAACATAGCAGCACCCCCCCCCCTCGTCCCTGTTTAAAATGCATCAAAGAGTGAATGTCAGGTGAAGCTGCTCTATTCTGGTACTGTGAATTGAGTTTTGCAAAATGGCTTCTGTCCTGTCCATACCACCCATCATGTTTTGTGTAAAATGTTCGTGTTTAGGTCACAATAGGTCTTTGTGTAGAACATATGCACATTTTCCACAGAAAATGTCTGCTATCAGTGTTCCCCCCGAGCAAGGGATTCTGGGTAAAGATGTGCAGAGGCAGAAAAGCTTGGTAGCAGAATTTGCTTTTTGGCCTCTCTAGAGAACATGGCACAAGCAAATTTTTTTTACATGAAAGCAAAAGGTGTTTAATGTCCCTAAAAAAATAAATAAATAAATCTTGAATTTAGTATCTCTTTAAAAATTCACCATGGTGATAGAAGGTAATATAAAGTATATAATACGTGCATATTATACTTAATTATTCACATTAGATAACACTTTCTACAAATGGTTTTTGAAAAATTCAATTTAGGACTAAGCCAAGATACTGAAATGTCAGCCGCATATTTTTTTAGGAGCAAGGGAAGTGTAGAACAATGTGTAAAATAATTCCAAAATTGTAAACCAGGAATAAAATTTTAAAAGCTGCGGCTGCCATGCTCAAAGGAATTTGTCAAGAAAATGTATACAATATAATACTTTACCAAGTACACTATAAATATTACTAATAATAACTGTTTTGAGACAATGTTCAGAACACCCTCTAGAAATTCTTGAAATACTTTAGTGACCGGAGGATGGAGAGCGAGCTAATAATTTATTGTTCTGCGCCTTCCATGCCATGGCATTTGACAGGATCTTGTAAATCTAACTATTGTAACTCAAGATTCTCTCGTAAGTTGTTCATGTTGATGGCGTTATATGAACAATGGACCTAGCATTCTTCCTCCCACTCTGAGCAAAATCAGTGTTGTAAGCAGGAAGCTACTTTGTCAAAAGCATTGAAAATTCCAACGTTCGATATCTAGGCTGATGTGTTCCCTTTTTATTATATACAAAGCGTTACCTTTCCCATGCAAATCCCCAACTGACATTAAGGCTTCATTCCTCTGGTTCATACCAAGAATTTGTGCCTAGCAATGTAGTTTCTATTATACCTGTTAAAGGGACATTTAACAGCTAAGTACAACTAGAGTAGGATGGTTACTACTCACCATGCTATTGTATTTCGTCCTGTACCTGCAGCTCTCTTTAAAGGGACATTAAACACTTTGAGATGGTAATATAAAATGATTAATTGTGTGTGTGTGTGTGTGTGTGTATATATATATATATATATATATTAGGGCTGCAACAACTAATCTGTAAGATTGATCATAAAACTAGTTGTCATAGAATCTCATTATCAATTAGGGATTAGTTGTTGCAGCCCTAATATATATATATATATATATATATATATATATATATATATATATATATATATATATATATATATATATATATATATATATAAAAATTGCAATACACTTTCAATGTTTATTTTGTGCTGACAATCGTGTACTTTTCAGTTCCCGTTAAAAATGGAAGTTCAGAACTCTGTTATATTCCACACAGCCATTGGCTGCTCACTCTAGTGACCGATTTATAACTGTCCTTAATTGGCCACAGCAGAGAAAGTAACCAACCTAAGTTACAACATGGCAGCTGTGTTTTATAGACACTAAAATATTATACTTATTTTGTCAATATTTAAACAACCAATGAAACTTTAAAAAGTCCATCTATGTGTTATTCTCAGACTAATCTTTTCTTTGAATGCTTCATTCTATCTAGTATTTATTTAGTGTTTAATGTCCCTTAAAAGCCATTTTCTTATTGTAACTCATTGGAAAATCCAGCTGCTTAAAGGGACACTCAAGTCAAAATTGAACTTTCATGATTAAGATAGAACATGTGATTTTAAACACTGGTGTGGCCTGTCTGTGTGGATTCAGGATCACTGGTGGTTGTGTATTCATTTTGGTTTATATTTTTTTGTATCATATATCATTTTGTTTTGTTTTTTTGTATCGTATATCATTTTGTTTTTTTTTGTATCATATATAATTTTTTTTTTTTTGTATCATATATCATTTTGTTTGTTTTGTATCATATATCATTTTTTTTTTTTGTATCATATATCATTTTTTTTTTTTTGTATCATATATCATTTTGTTTGTTTTGTATCATATATCATTTTTTTTTTTTTGTATCATATATCATTTTGGGTTTTTTGTATCATATATAATTTTGTTTTTTTTTTGTATCATATATCATTTTTTGTTTTTGTTTCATATATAATTTTTTTTTTTTGTATCATATATCATTTTGTTTTTTTCTTGTATCATATATCATTTTGTTTTTTTTGTCTCATATGTCATTTAGTTTTTTTTCGTATCATATATAATTTTTTTTTTTTTTTGTATCATATCATTTTGTTTTTTTTGTATCATATATCATTTTGTTTTTTAGAACTTGACTTTGCCCTGACCTTTTTGTACAATAATTGTAGGTTTTACTCAGTGAAAGATATTTGTTAAAGGGACATGAAACACAATTTTTCTTTCTTTCATGATTTTAAACAATTTTAAACAACTTTCCAATTTACTTCTATTATTTAATTTGCTTTCTTCTTTTGTTATCCTTTGCTGAATTGTCTATCTATGAAAGATCAGGCGCAGCAAATAACCTAGGTTCTAGCTGCTGATTGGTGGATGCATATATATATATATATACCGGTTGTCATTGGCTCACGTATGTGTTCAGTTAGAAACCAGTAGTGCATTGCTGTTCATTCAACAAAGCATGCCAAGAGTACAAAGAAAATGTGTTAATAGGAGTAAATTAGAAAGTTGCTTCAAATTTCCTGCTCTATCTGAATCATGAAAGAATAATTTTGGGTTTCATATCCCTTTAAGCCCAATTATTACCCACCATTTATGGGGATCACCCAATCATAGTGTTACTTTTTTTGTTGATCTTTTTTTCTTGCTTAGTTTGCTACAAGTCTTTGCTTTGAGTTTCATCTATAATTTTTTTTTTTTTTCTTTCTTTGATAACAAATTTTGTAATTGACTTGTTTATTTTCCCTGAACCACCTGACAGTGCTACTATTTCCTTTTATAATGTTTTTGACTTGGTATCTTTTGATACTTTTTTCGTTTAGAATTAAAAGTTAAAGGGACAGTAAAGTCAAAATTAAACTTTCATGGTCTACATAGAGCATGCAATTTTAAACAACTTTCCAATTTACTTATATTATGAAATGTGCTTTGTTCTCTTGCTATCATTTTTTGGAGAGTAAATCTAGGTGCGCTCACAGGACTCCAGGATTCCTTTAGCAGTTTACGGAAGAAGTGTTTGCAACATTGTTTGTTTTTTAAAATGTTATAAAATGTTACAAATACTGCTGCCATAGTATTCCAAGAGAACAAAACAAATTTGAGAATAGAAGTAAATTGGAAAGTTGTTTAAAATGGCCTGTTCTATCTAAATTGTGTAATTAAGTGTAATAAGTGTAATTTTACTTTACTGTCCCTTTAAAGGGACACTGAACCCAAATGTTTTCTTTTGTTATTCAGATAGAGCATGCAATTGTAAGCAACTTTCTAATTTACTCCTATTATCAAACTTTCTTCATTCTCTTGGTATCTTTATTTGAAAAACAAGAATGTAAGTTTAGATGCTGGCCCATTTTTGGTGAACAACCTGGGTTGTTTTTGCTGATTTGTGGATAAATTCACCCACCAATAAACAAGTGCTGTCCAGAGTCTGAACCAAAAATTGGCTGGCTCCTTAGCTTAGATGCCTTCTTTTTCAAATAAAGATAGCAAGAGAACGAAGAAAAATTCATAATAGAAGTAAATTAGAAAGTTGCTTTTTTGGGTTCAGTGTCCCTTTAAGTTTTATTTTTGTGGTCTTGGTCATATGCTTAAAATTTAAAAAATGTTTGCGCCATGAGGTGTTTCTCTTTTTCTACAATAAGTGTTTTTTTTTTTTTCAATCTATCAGGAAAACCCTACTCTGGATGTTTAGACCTTTTAAATGAAACCATAACCACTTGTAAAACTATTTTTTTCAAGCAGCATATCTCTATCGTTTACTCAAAAAGTGTCTGTACATGCTCATTTTACACATTAATAAACCTGATAATTTTTTTGGTTGGATAAAAATGTAAAAGTGTTGGTCAAATCACACGTGTGAAACTTGAACTCAAATATGAGCCTCAGAAATTAAAAAAAAACTTGAAAACACTTATTTCATATATGTTTTCATGTCATTAAAGTGGCATTAACTCTTTAACGACCAGCGATGTACCCTGTACGTTATTGGTCTTTCAATGTAACTTGCTTTTTTAATAGCGCGGCACTGTGCTATTATAGGAAGCCTGTTCAAGGGAGGTTGTAATAGCGCAGTCTTGCCCGCGGGGGCGAGACCCGTACTATTACGAGATGAAAAACCCTTAATGACCAGTGACATACAGGGTATGTTGTGGTCATTTAAGGGTTAAACAATTGCAAAACAGTGCCTGTTTCTTATTTTTTTTTATGTGTTTAAAGTGACATAGAACACAGCTTTTTATGTGTTCAAAGTAATGTAAAACACTCTGTAATATAAAAATGTGTGTGCTAAAAAACTAAAAAATACAATTCATTAATTTTCCTCCACTAGCCTATAATTGTTCTCTGAAAAGTGTAGGTTTTCCACTTCTCTGGATTAGAAGTGTGCCCCCTGCTGACTTCACATGCCTAACTGTGCTACACATCTGTCCCTATTTGGCCTTAGCCGAGGTGGTAAGATAACATACAGCGAAAACCAAATCAATTTTTACTAGAAAATGACAGTGGCTAGCCTTGCCTATACCACACACAAGTCACTGATTGGTGCTGCCATATAAGGCAAGATATGGGGGTATTTGGCATTTTAATTTTGCAGCAAAGTGCTAATGTATTCCAAAAGCTTTCACGCTTGGCTGGTATATTAATTTACTGCAAGATTGTACTGTTATATAATTTACTAATTTGGGTGGTTTTCATATCAGTTCCTGTAATGGATTGTAATGGCTTAGAAAAAGCACAACATAAAGCTGAGCTGTGCTACAGTGCTTTTGGACGAGAATTCTGATGGATATAAGTGGTGGTCTAATGATTGTCTTAAGACAGTCTCTTCATACATGAGTATGTATTGCTAGGTATTAGCATCATGTGGTATTGTATTCTCATGCATTGCTACAGAATATAGTGGAACTGCAAAAATATAATAATATTGATCACAATACCATATCCTGATCCCTGTGTATTAGTGGTGAACCCTGCAGATGATTTCCAGCATTACTAGTAAAATGAAACCTTCCTAATTCTGATTACCATGCAATTAAAAAACAATAAACAGCAACTTTCTAATTTAAATTATCACATTTATTTAGTTCTTTTGGCATCTTTTGTTGTAGCTTAGCTTCTTTCCATGACATTATAACGAGGTAGGCTCAGGACCATACCCTTATGTGGAAGTGTGTGTGTGTGTATGTATATATATATATATATATATATATATATATATATATATATATATATATATATATATATATATATATATATATATATATATATATATAAAAAACAACAATTAAAATCATGGGGAGGCGAAAAGTGAGTTTAAAATCCTCCACTAAATACAAAATATAGAGAAAATAACTCATTGTGTAAACCATTTACAAATCTAAACAAGTCAGAAGACTTGCTTTAAACACAGAAACTCTCTGACTACACTGTTTCCAATGCAGCAAAGGAATCTGGGTAAGATATGCAAATGAGGTTCACAATGACTCACCTTTTTACTTTTAGTCTCTCTCTCTCTCTCTCTCTCTCTCTCTCTCTCTCTCTCTCTCTCTCTCTCTCTCTCTCTCTCTCACTCTCTCTCATTACAATTTGTTTGGACAGACATACTGCAGCAGGGGGTACCAAAATCACAGCCAAAGCAAGGAGTCAGAGTGCACATTAGTAATACAAAAAATATAGCTTTATTAACTACCTTAGTCTACAACATATAAACATTCACTATTATCCCTAAATCTATTAAACGTACACAAACCTATGGCCATAGTAGAAAGAAAGATAGTTTAAGATAGAACGTGTTCTAACATGACTCGGGGTCGACCACCCCAGTAAGTAAAGGGATCTGCTGTATTGCAAACAAGCCTAGAGAGAAGGCAAGGACAGCCCGCTTTTCAAGCCGCACAAAGAGAAGATCCGTATGACGGACATCACGCAGGCACCCAGGCATCAGTGGACGGATCACAGCATATCTGGGAAGTGGTGACATCTAACAAGGGACCCTTAGATGAGAGTATAGCTGTCAGTAGGATTTCCCTGAACAACGATACCAACTGAATAGATGCCATAAGCATTTCTCTAATACATATGACTGTGACCAATATGCATGAACTGCTCAATACATAAAGTGATTAACCTGCATGAACTGCTTTACAAATAACGTCAGTGACCTGCAGCTTACGGCTAACTACTAAAGCTATTCTATCGCTTCATTTGATATATGCACGTGCATTCATTGCTGGACTGCAATATACCTTGACATCTGTTTTTGATGTATATACCTGTTATTTGGAAATAATAATTTGAGCTATTAGATCTAATCAATAACCTAAGTCTGTTTTTTAGTAGAGGTAATTCACCTAGCATAGGTTTTATATTGATAATGATATGATATTTATACCTTGATAGACATATACACCTGACAGATATCTTAAACTATCTTTCTCTCTACTATGGCCATAGGTTTGTGTACTTTTAATAGATTTAGGGATAATAGTGAATGTTTATATGTTGTAGACTAAGGTAGTTAATAAAGCTATATTTTTTGTATTACTAATGTGCACTCTGACTCCTTGCTTTGGCAATGATTTTGGTACCCCCCTGCTGCGGTATCTCTGTCCAAACAAATTGTAATGAAATAGGAAGTGCTGGCTAGGGAATCCTGTTTATCTTTTCTATCTTTTCTAATTCTATATTTTTTGTATCTTCAATTGATTATATTAATCCTTCTGATTCCTCCTTAGCACCCTCAGACACAGATACTAGTGGTCTCAGGTTTTCCCATTACTAAATTATACCAGGTAGTTCTACTGAATCCTTAAGATATTGTGTATTAAAGACACGTGCATGCTCCTGAGCCTACCTTAGTATGCTGTCATTGAATGGAGCAGAGCTTTAAGAAATGATAAAAAAAAAAAACTAAATATTTTTTTTAATAGAAGTAAAATGATTGTTTATATTATTTTTTTATAAAACACTCTACCTGAAACATGAAGTGTAATTTTTATTCTCAAGTTCGTTTCAGGGGACCGTTACTGCTTGTGAGAAGCACATTGCCTTCTGTTGTGTATGTACATGTTAGTACATCTGTGGAAAGTATGTGTGATTCTATGATGTTTTTTAAGTGACTTACTCCTTTCAAAGCAAGTGCACTGTGATCGACTCTATATAATTCAGCTCCCTATTTATTTCCTTGTATAGCTTCTCTGTATTTGTATTTGGTTTGTTTGCAGGACAATTACATTTTACAGCTGTTTGAGTCATTTAATAGCTACCTGCTGTTTTTTGGGTGGGTTACTTACCCTGTAGTGTACAGAAATTTCTAGGAACTTTAATAAGGTTCAGTTGATGCAGGAACTGCAAGTATCTAAACAATTACATTTTACAGTTGAAGATGACGTAAATAAGCAAATCTACTGCTCTTTAAACAAAGAACATTTCAGATTCACACAGGCATTGTATCAAGTTTAATAACTGATAATTCTTCACCTTTTAACTCTTAAAGACTCAGACTTTAATAATACCCCACCTTTAAAATTAAAGATATTTTCTATATTCTTTATTATGGTATAGTGGCATAGAAGACAAAATTATAGGAACAAAAGTCAAAATTAAACTTTCATGATTCAGACAGAGGGCTCTATTTATCAAGGTCTGTCGGACCTGATCCGACAGTGCGGATCAGGTCCGACAGACCTCGCTGAATACGGCGAGCAATACGCTCGCCATATTCCCCTGCAGACTCGCGGCCAATAGGCCGCCAGCAGGGGGGGTGTCAATCAACCCGATCGTACTCGTTCGGGTTGATTTCCGGCGATGTCTGTCCGCCTGCTCAGAGCAGGCGGACAGGTTATGGAGCAGCAGTCTTTGTGACCACTGCTTCATAACTGCTGTTTCTGGCGAGTCTGAAGACTCGCCAAAAACAGGGGCCATCAAGCTCCATACGGAGCTTGTTAAATAGAGCCCAGAGTATGTAATTTTAAACAACTTTTCAATTTACTTCAATTATCAAATTTGCTTTGTTATCTTAGTATCCTTTGTTAAAAATCATACCTAGATAGGCTCAGAATCTGCAATGCACTACTGGGAGTTAGCTGCTGATTGGTGGCTGCACGCATATGCCTTTTGAGTTTGGCTCACCAGACATGTTAAGCTAGCTCCCAGTAGTGCATTGTTGCTCCTTCAATAAAGGATACCAAGACAATAAAGAAAACATAATACTAGAAATAAACTGGAAAGCTGTTTAAAATTCTATGCTCTATCTGAATCAATAAAGAAAAAATTGGGCTTCATATGCCTTTAAATTTTCCTGAACCAGATATAGGGGTTTATTAACTTATAAACTCAAACTAGATTTCCAACTCGCAGCAAAAAATTTTTAAATTTTAAGTCGTTATTCTAAATTAAGCAGGTCCGTCTGATTTATGCATCCGGCCAACCAATGCGTGAAATATTGCAGGAAAATATACGTGCTTGCAATATTTCACTCTTCGGACAGCCATATTGGCTTGGAACGCCCCACTACAAAAGGAAACCACCATATAAACACTTGTATTGTATTCTCACTCTAAATCTTTGCCATCTATTTGCTGACAAGCACCATTGTAAGCACTGGAGGGAACAGAACCAGGGAGCAGTGTCAAAAAAATCCTTGTATATACATAAAGCTTCATTTTATTTTTGGTCCGATTAAAAATATATATATTTTTTTAAAGGGACAGTCAACACTACAATTGTTATTGTTTAAAAAGATAGATAACGCCTTTATTACCCATTCCCCAGCTTTGCACAACCAACATTTTTTATATTATTATACTTTATAACATTTAAACCTCTAAATTGCTGCGTTTCTAAGCCACTACAGACAGCCTCTTATCACATGCTTTTGATTAGCTTTTCACAACAGGAGACGGCTAGTTCATGTGGGCCATAGAGATGACATTGTGCTCACGCCTGTGGAGTTATTTAAGAGTCAGCACAACACAGCACTAATTCGCTAAAATGCAAGTCAGTAGATAATAAATAAAAAGTCATGTGATCAGGGGGCTGTCAGAAGATGCTTACATACAAGGTAATCACAGAGGTAAAAAGTGTATTAATATAACCGTGTTGGTTACGCAAAACTATGGAATGGGTAATGAAGGGTTTATCTGTCTTTTTAAACAATAAAAAATATATTGTATATTGTCCCTTTAAGACAGTTCTAAAACAAAAAACAAAAACACCCTGAAAGCAAAAGTTTGCAATGGAGGACACAGTACAGAGGGAGATCCTGGCGTATGTTTAAACTTTAATATTATGCTTAATACAAAATAAGCCCCTTGTTTTCAGGGTAAAAAGCGTCTTTCAAGAATTCCACCAGAGAACCAGAAATACTGGTGAGTATTCTTTAATAATCTCGCCAGCCCAGAGACATTTAGATCATCGGGTACTTAGTGCTGTGGTCACCTTTTTGCAAACCCAAACTTTATGGTCTTAAACCAACCCTGAGACAAAATACAAACAAATGTAGAGATAGGATCAGCATGGAGACGGAGCGAGAGAGACAGCAAATAGAGTTTTTTTTTTATTATGATTACAATGCTACGTCTTGATGCTAAATGTGTTTGAAACTCAGATTAGCATCTAATGAGTCAAATAAATGCCTGAGCATAAACTTGTTGGATCTGTCAATAAACCACTCCCATATGTCTGGGAAAAAATATGTCAGTCCAGGGATTTTTTTTTAACTAAATAAAAGCATGTTAGTTTGTTTTGAAGTATTATGTACAGGTAGACCTCAAAGATTTTGACTGTAGGGCGGCATTATAAAGTAGCCGGGTGGGGGAGATCTAATACTTTGTAATAATATAAAATTTGCTGCTATCCAAAGCATAAATTAATTGCATAATTTAACATAAATTGATTTAACCTTTTAACGCCGTTAGGACGTTGTATTCTGTCCGAATTTTGCTGGGCTTTAGCGCCGAAGGACGGAATACAACGTCATAACCGCTTGGCTTTCCTAAAGCCACTGGTGCTTCCATGATGGGATTGCGGTCTGGAGGGCATGCCTAGCATCATAGGGACGCCCCCTCTGACGCAATCCCATCATTTAAATCTCGTGATCACATGCGAGATTTCAATGTGTTTATATCGGAACAGTTTTTTCCGATGTAGACACGTTAACCCCAGCACGAAAGGGTTTATTATTTGAGCAATAAACATTAATAAAATGTTAATATTAGCTCATCTTAGATTCTTTTTCCCTAACATTTTTGCCAGGTGGTCAGTAAAATTAGCTGAGTGGTGCACCCATTAAAAAGGTCTTGGGGAGAGCACTGTTTATACAGATACAAACCTGGAAAAATATATACATTTTTTTAATAAAATAATTAAAAATGACTGTTTTCCCAATTAGTAGATCACAATCTTCTTTTTTTTATGTGTGTTCTAAATGCAGAAATATTAGAAATTGTTTATATTTATTTAAAACAACTATTACCTTTCTGCTTACAGTACTGTACTATAATCTGGGTGGTACTATGTATACAAAAGTATTAAAAAGGATATAAAACAACCTTTAGGTTGCATGTGTTAATTACACAAAGATATTGTTGTTTACACTTGGTCTCATTTCCTCTCCAAGCTGTAACATTTTACAGATGCAAATATACAATATTCTAAAAAATCCAGACTATTACAACATCCAAACTTTTTTCAGTCCCCAGCAGTTTGGATAAAATATTTTTTACCTGTATATATCTAAAAAACACACTAAGGGGCTGATGTTCTATAACTCTCTGCTCTGGTGATATTATTTAAAGGGACTATGTATCCTACATTTTGTTAATTTGTTTCCAATTATCCATTTTAGCTGATGAAGTGTATTCAATTGTTTATAAATACCTCTTTTTACTTTATTTCTGCATTTAAAATAGCTGATTTTGCCTTTGGTATCTCTACCTATTCTAAAAGTTTCTATACTTAAAGGGATACTGAGCCCAATTTCTTTCATAATTCAGTTAGAGCATGCAATTTTAAGCAACTTTCTATATTACTCCTATTATTAAAGCGACACTGAACCCAATGTTTTTCTTTTGTGATTCAAATAGAGCATGCAATTTTAAGCAACTTTCTAATTGACTCCTATTATCAAATTGTCTTCATTCTCTTGGTATCTTTATTTGAAATGTTTAGATGCTGGCCCATTTTTGGTGAACAAACTGGGTTGTTCTTGCTGATTGGTGGATAAATTCACCCACCAATAAACAAGTGCTTTCCATGGTTCTGAACCAAAGAAATAGCTTAGATGCTTTCTTTTTCAAATAAAGAAAGCAAGAGAACGAAGAAAAAATGATAATAGGTGTAAATTAGAAAGTTGCTTAAAATTGCATGCTCTATCTGAATCACAAAAGAAAAAATTTGGGTTCAGTGTCCCTTTAATTTTTCTTCATACTCTTGGTATCTTTATTTGAAAAAGCAGGAATTGGTGGCTACATTTAATTCATTAAAATATCTAAAAACACTTCCTTTTTAAAATATTTACCATTTAGTGATGGTAAACATTGTGCCGTTCCTACGCCCGCATCTCATACTTGTTTTCTGTCTTAGATCCATGGTTGCATGTCCCACATGGCGTCCAGCTCGTGGGGCACGCAACCATTGGATGAAGCCGGATTCGTCATCTAAGACAGAAAACAAGTATGAGATGCGGGCGGAGGAACGGCACAATGTTTACCATCCCTAAATGGTAAATATTTTAAAAAGGAAGCATCTTTGAATATTTTAATGAATTAAAGTGCCCCTGGTTTTATAAATAATGTTATATACTGTGAATTAAAGTAGTAAAGTTTACAATCACTTTAAGTGCAAAGTCTTTTTTCGGTTACTGTGAAAAAAATGTCTTAATCATCTTCCATACAGTTTCAGATAATTTTGTATCGCTGGTAATTTATCCTTTTGGAGAAAGTTTACATAATCAGAATATGTCATTTTCTTATGTTCCACTTTTGAGTGTATTCTTTAAAATCAAGCAAATACAACTGATAATTAATTCCTAACTATTAAAAGCTCACTTCTTATGCTTTCTCATGGTCACATGGTATAGTCTTGTGACCATACAGACCAATCATGTAGCATCAAACAGCATTTCTTCTGTTATGTGTGATCAGTCCACGGGTCATCATTACTTCTGGGATATAACTCCTCCCCAACAGGAAATGCAAGAGGATTCACCCAGCAGAGCTGCATATAGCTCCTCCCCTCTACGTCAGTCCCAGTCATTCTCTTGCACCCAACGACTAGATAGGATGTGTGAGAGGACTATGGTGATTATACTTAGTTTTTATGACTTCAATCAAAAGTTTGTTATTTTAAAATAACACCGGAGCGTGTTATTACTTCTCTGGCAGAGTTTGAGGAAGAATCTGTCAGAGTTTTTTACTATGATTTTAACCGGAGTAGTTAAGATCATATTGCTGTTCTCGGCCATCTGAGGGAGGTAAAGGCTTCAGATCAGGGGACAGCGGGCAGAGGAATCTGCATTGAGGTATGTAGCAGTTTTTATTTTCTGAATGGAATTGATGAGAAAATCCTGCCATACCGTTAAAATGACATGTATGTATACACTTCAGTATTCTGGGGATGGTATTTCACCGGAACTACTCTGTTAAAGGTCACTAATCCTTTTTAATAACTATTTATCATGTTAAACGTTTTTGCTGGAATGTAGAATCGTTTACATTGCTGAGGTACTGTGTGAATAAATATTTGGGCATTATTTTCCACTTGGCAGTTTTTTGGCTTTATTTGTGACAGTTTCGTTTCTCTTCACTGCTGTGTGGGAGAGGGAGGGGCCGTTTTGGCGCTCTTTGCTACGCATCAAAAAATACCAGTCAGTTACTTTTATTTTTCCTGCATGATCCGGTTCATCTCTGATAGATCTCAGGGGTCTTCAAACTTCTTTGAAGGGAGGTAAATTCTCTCAGCAGAGCTGTGAGAATTCTTATAGTGACTGTGAATAAAAACGTTGCTTTGTATTTTTTATGTCAAATTTAATTATTGTTATTTTACTAATGGGAACAAACCTTTGCTAAAAGTTTTGTTGTTTTAAAGTTTGATGCTATAACTGTTTTTCAGTTCACTATTTCAACTGTCATTTAATCGTTAGTACCTCTTTGAGGCACAGTACGTTTTTTGCTAAAAAAGATTATAACCAAGTTGTAAGTTTTTTGCTAGTGTGTTAAACATGTCTGACTCAGAGGAAGATATCTGTGTCATTTGTTCCAATGCCAAGGTGGAGCCCAATAGAAATTTATGTACTAACTGTATTGATGCTACTTTAAATAAAAGTCAATCTGTACAATGTGAACAAATTTCACCAAACAGCGAGGGGAGAGTTATGCCGACTAACTCGCCTCACGCGGCAGTACCTGCATCTCCCGCCCGGGAGGTGCGTGATATTTTGGCGCCTAGTACATCTGGGCGGCCATTACAGATAACATTACAAGATATGGCTACTGTTATGACTGAAGTTTTGTCTAAATTACCAGAACTAAGAGGCAAGCGTGATCACTCTGGGGTGAGAACAGAGTGCGCTGACAATGCTAGGGCCATGTCTGATACTGCGTCACAGCTCGCAGAGCATGAGGACGGAGAGCTTCATTCTGTGGGTGACGGTTCTGATCCAAACAGATTGGACTCAGATATTTCAAATTTTAAATTTAAATTGGAGAACCTCCGTGTATTACTAGGGGAGGTCTTAGCAGCTCTCAACGATTGTAACACCGTTGCAATACCAGAGAAACTGTGTAGGTTGGATAAATACTTTGCGGTACCGGCGAGTACTGACGTTTTTCCTATACCTAAGAGACTAACTGAAATTGTTACTAAGGAGTGGGATAGACCCGGTGTGCCGTTCTCACCCCCTCCAATATTTAGAAAGATGTTTCCAATAGACGCCACCACTCGGGACTTATGGCAAACGGTCCCCAAGGTGGAGGGAGCAGTTTCTACTTTAGCTAAGCGTACCACTATCCCGGTGGAGGATAGCTGTGCTTTCTCAGATCCAATGGATAAAAAATTAGAGGGTTACCTTAAGAAAATGTTTGTTCAACAAGGTTTTATATTACAACCCCTTGCATGTATCGCGCCGATTACGGCTGCGGCAGCATTTTGGATTGAGTCGCTTGAAGAGAACCTTAGTTCATCTACGCTAGACGACATTACGGACAGGCTTAGAGTCCTTAAACTAGCTAATTCCTTCATTTCGGAGGCCGTAGTACATTTAACCAAACTTACGGCTAAGAACTCAGGATTCGCCATACAGGCACGTAGGGCGCTGTGGCTAAAATCCTGGTCAGCTGATGTTACTTCTAAGTCCAAATTACTTAATATACCTTTCAAGGGGCAGTCTTTATTTGGGCCCGGTTTGAAAGAGATTATCGCTGACATTACAGGAGGTAAGGGCCACGCCCTACCTCAAGACAAAGCCAAAGCTAAGGCTAGACAGTCTAATTTTCGTCCCTTTCGGAACTTTAAAACAGGAGCAGCATCAACCTCCACTGCACCAAAACAGGAAGGAGCTGTTGCTCGTTACAGGCAAGGCTGGAAGCCTAACCAGTCCTGGAACAAGAGCAAGCAGGCCAGGAAACCTGCTGCTGCCCCAAAGACAGCATGAACCGAGAGCCCCCGATCCGGGACCGGATCTAGTGGGGGGCAGACTCTCTCTCTTCGCCCAGGCCTGGGCAAGAGATGTTCAGGATCCCTGGGCTCTAGAGATCATATCGCAGGGATACCTTCTAGACTTCAAATTATCTCCCCCAAGAGGGAGATTTCATCTGTCAAGGTTGTCAACAAACCAGATAAAGAAAGAAGCGTTTCTACGCTGCGTACAAGATCTGTTATTAATGGGAGTGATCCATCCGGTTCCGCGGTCGGAACAAGGACAAGGGTTCTACTCAAACCTGTTTGTGGTTCCCAAAAAAGAGGGAACTTTCAGGCCAATCTTAGATTTAAAGACTCTAAACAAATTCCTAAGAGTTCCATCGTTCAAAATGGAAACTATTCGGACAATCTTACCCATGATCCAAGAGGGTCAGTACATGACCACAGTGGATTTAAAGGATGCTTACCTTCACATACCGATCCACAAAGATCATCACCGGTATCTAAGGTTTGCCTTCTTAGACAGGCACTACCAGTTTGTAGCTCTTCCATTCGGATTGGCTACGGCTCCAAGAATCTTCACAAAGGTTCTGGGTGCCCTTCTAGCGGTACTAAGACCGCGAGGGATTTCGGTAGCTCCGTACCTAGACGACATTCTAATTCAAGCTTCAAGCTTTCAAACTGCCAGGTCTCATACAGAGTTAGTTCTGGCATTTCTAAGGTCGCATGGATGGAAAGTGAACGAAAAGAAGAGTTCTCTCTTTCCTCTCACAAGAGTTCCATTCTTGGGGACTCTTATAGATTCTGTAGAAATGAAGATTTACCTGACAGAAGACAGGTTAACAAAGCTTCAAAATGCATGCCGCGTCCTGCATTCCATTCAACACCCGTCAGTAGCTCAATGCATGGAGGTGATCGGCTTAATGGTAGCGGCAATGGACATAGTACCTTTTGCACGCCTACACCTCAGACCGCTGCAATTATGCATGCTAAGTCAGTGGAATGGGGATTACTCAGATTTGTCCCCTACTCTGAATCTGAATCAAGAGACCAGAAATTCTCTTCTATGGTGGCTTTATCGGCCACACCTGTCCAGGGGGATGCCATTCAGCAGGCCAGACTGGACAATTGTAACAACAGACGCCAGCCTACTAGGTTGGGGCGCTGTCTGGAATTCTCTGAAGGCTCAGGGACTATGGAATCAGGAGGAGAGTCTCCTTCCAATAAACATTCTGGAATTGAGAGCAGTGCTCAATGCCCTTCTGGCTTGGCCCCAGTTAACAACTCGGGGGTTCATCAGGTTTCAGTCGGACAACATCACGACTGTAGCTTACATCAACCATCAGGGAGGGACAAGAAGCTCCCTAGCAATGATGGAAGTATCAAAGATAATTCGCTGGGCAGAGTCTCACTCTTGCCACCTGTCAGCAATCCACATCCCGGGAGTGGAGAACTGGGAGGCGGATTTCTTGAGTCGCCAGACTTTTCATCCGGGGGAGTGGGAACTTCATCCGGAGGTCTTTGCCCAAATACTTCGACGTTGGGGCAAACCAGAGATAGATCTCATGGCGTCTCGCCAGAACGCCAAACTTCCTCGCTACGGGTCCAGATCCAGGGATCCGGGAGCAGTTCTGATAGATGCTTTGACAGCACCTTGGAACTTCAGGATGGCTTATGTGTTTCCACCCTTCCCGCTGCTTCCTCGATTGATTGCCAAAATCAAACAGGAGAGAGCATCAGTAATTCTAATAGCACCTGCATGGCCACGCAGGACTTGGTATGCAGATCTAGTGGACATGTCATCCTGTCCGCCTTGGTCTCTACCTCTAAGACAGGACCTTCTGATACAGGGTCCATTCAAACATCAAAATCTAACTTCTCTGAAGCTGACTGCTTGGAAATTGAACGCTTGATTTTATCAAAACGTGGTTTTTCTGAGTCGGTTATTGATACCCTAATTCAGGCTAGGAAGCCTGTTACCAGAAGGATTTACCATAAAATATGGCGGAAATACCTATACTGGTGCGAATCCAAAGGTTACTCCTGGAGTAAGGTTAGGATCGCTAGGATACTGTCTTTTCTACAAGAAGGTTTAGAAAAGGGTTTATCAGCTAGTTCATTAAAGGGACAGATTTCAGCTCTGTCCATCTTGTTACACAGACGTCTGTCAGAAAATCCAGACGTCCAGTCCTTTTGTCAGGCTTTAGCTAGGATCAAGCCTGTGTTTAAAGCTGTTGCTCCACCATGGAGTTTAAACTTAGTTCTTAACGTTTTACAGGGTGTTCCGTTTGAACCCCTTCATTCCATTGATATAAAAATGTTATCTTGGAAAGTTCTGTTTTTAATGGCTATTTCCTCGGCTCGAAGAGTCTCTGAGTTATCAGCCTTACATTGTGATTCCCCTTATCTGATTTTTCACTCAGACAAGGTAGTTCTGCGTACTAAACCTGGGTTCTTACCTAAGGTAGTCACTAACAGGAACATCAATCAAGAGATTGTTGTCCCATCCTTGTGTCCAAATCCTTCTTCAAAGAAGGAACGTCTTTTACACAATCTGGATGTAGTTCGTGCCCTCAAGTTCTACTTGCAGGCAACTAAAGATTTTCGCCAAACTTCTTCCTTGTTTGTCGTTTACTCTGGACAGAGGAGAGGTCAAAAAGCTTCTGCTACCTCTCTCTCTTTTTGGCTTCGTAGCATAATACGTTTAGCCTATGAGACTGCTGGACAGCAGCCTCCTGAAAGAATTACAGCTCACTCCACTAGAGCTGTGGCTTCCACTTGGGCCTTTAAGAATGAGGCCTCTGTTGAACAGATTTGCAAGGCTGCAACTTGGTCTTCACTTCATACTTTTTCCAAATTTTACAAATTTGACACTTTTGCTTCTTCGGAGGCTATTTTTGGGAGAAAGGTTCTTCAGGCAGTGGTTCCTTCTGTATAATGAGCCTGCCTTTCCCTCCCGTCATCCGTGTACTTTTGCTTTGGTATTGGTATCCCAGAAGTAATGATGACCCGTGGACTGATCACACATAACAGAAGAAAACATAATTTATGCTTACCTGATAAATTCCTTTCTTCTGTTGTGTGATCAGTCCACGGCCCGCCCTGTTTTTAAGGCAGGTAAATATCTTTTAAATTATACTCCAGTCACCACTTCACCCTTGGTTACTCCTTTCTCGTTGATTCTTGGTCGAATGACTGGGACTGACGTAGAGGGGAGGAGCTATATGCAGCTCTGCTGGGTGAATCCTCTTGCATTTCCTGTTGGGGAGGAGTTATATCCCAGAAGTAATGATGACCCGTGGACTGATCACACAACAGAAGAAAGGAATTTATCAGGTAAGCATAAATTATGTTTTTTACTGTAACCAAGACACAAAACTGTATCTGTGTGTGCTGTCAATGTTGTAGCTATTAATTGATGCAAAATGAAACATAAAAAACAATAAGTGCTCCCTGTACTGAAATAGCAGAAAACGTTTATCAATGCATGTATTTGTAGAGTTCCAGTCAATACTGCTCACCATTTTCTACTGTTGCTCCTTGCAAAAAAATTAGGCCATCCGGTTCATTTATAATTTTGTCATTTTATTTATGTATTTAATTATTTAATTAATTTGTTGGCTTATTATCTTAATGAATATTAACCAAAAAGGTTTGTCTGCACTGTACATGGGGTTCAATAAATAAAGATACCACAGGGATAAGCAAATGTACATGGGGTTCAATAAATAAAGACACCACAGGGATAAGCAAATTATAGTTTACTGTTCTCTGAGTGTGTGATATGGAACTATGTAATTCAGTAAGCAATTGTTAGTTATCATTTCTGTATGGTTTTGAGGTTTGCACTCCTCTTGTTGCTTAAAGGGACAGTATACACAATTTGTCATATAACTGTATGTAAATGACACTACTGTAAAGAAGAATATGTACAGATACTGATCTAAACATCCAGTATAAAACCTTTTAAAACTTACTTAGAAGCTCCCAGTTTAGCACTGTTAATGAGGTTAGTCTGGGACACCCACTGAAAGGGGCTGAGCAAACAAGAAGAACAGACCCCCCTCCCCTGCATATGAAAAGACATAACATAATCAGGAGCAAGCAGGAGTCTGTAAACGCGTTTATACATCTGACACTGTGGGGCTTGGTTAGGAGTCTGAAAATCAGCACAATGTTATTAAAAAAATAAGCAAAAACTATACATTGTTACAGAAACACTCTCAGATGGGCTATATAAATGTATCACCTACACAACATTTATGCAAAGAAAAATCTAGTATACAATGTTTCTTTAAATTGGCCATTAGAGCTCATGCCCAAACACACATGCTATGTAAAGTCTTTATTTCAGTTCAAAGAATGAAAGATTATTTTTACCCATAAATCAAAGGGTGTTTTCTGTGCAGATACTGCAGCATTATTTTACATTGTTCATAAAAAAGCTTTCTCCTGTCTCACTATAGCTTAGTTAATCTTTGTGTATCTAAGTTATTACCTTGAAACCTTTTAGCCAACAAAGCTAAATGTGATTAAGCAAATTACAAATGAGGATTTACTAAAATCACTACTTAAAAATACAAAGGAGACTAAAGGTATCATGCTCTTATATTATTAAGATAATATTTAATTACAATATTATTTTTTGTGTGGGGGGGGTCATCCATGTTCTCTTATAAAATAGATTAAAAGGCTATCTACTTATATAAGATAGATGATTGATAGATAGATAGATAGATAGATAGATAGACTGATATATTGAAAGACATAGATACATTTAGATCTATGTATACCATTACGCAGATAGAGATCCAATTTACTTTATTTGTCATGATTAAAGGGACACTAAACCAATTTTTTTTTAATGATTCAGATAGAGCATGCAGTTTTAAGCAACTTTCTAATTCACTCCTATTATCAATTTTTCTTTGTTCTCTTGCTATCTTAACCCCTTAACGACTGAGGACGTGCAGGGTACGTCCTCAGAAAAAAGGCAGTTAATGCCTGAGAACGTACCCTGCACGTCCTCAGTGTGGAAAGCAGCTGGAAGCGATCCTGCTCGCTTCCAGCTGCTTTCCGGTTATTGCAGTGATGCCTCGATATGGAGGCATCCTGCAATAACCTTTTTAAGTCATCCGGTGCAGAGAGAGCCACTCTGTGGCCCTCTCTGCACCGGAGATCGGTTGCTCCCTGTGTTGGTGGGTGGGAGCCGGACCGGGAGGCGGGTGGCGGCCATCGATGGCCCTGTGGATGTGAAGGGGGGCGGGATCGTGGGCGGGGGTGGCTGGGGGCGCGCACACGGGAGGGTGGGGGCGGGCGCGTGCACGGGGAGGGAGCGGGTGGGAACCGCTACACTGCAGAAAATGGGGAAATAAAAAATATAAAAAAAATGAAAATTAAAACAATCAGCAAGGTGGTGGGGGTTTGTCTGTGGGGGGTGGGGGGGAAGCTACACTACAGAAAAAAACAAACAAACAAAAAAAAGCGCACTTTTTATTGTAAACTGGGTACTGGCAGACAGCTGCCAGTACCCAAGATGGCCCCCAATAAGGCAGAGGGGAGGGTTAGAGAGCGGTTTTGGGGGGGATCAGGGAGGTTGGGGGCTAAGGGGGGGATCCTACACAGTAGCATATGTAAAACCCTTTTATTTTAGTACTGGCAGACTTTCTGCCAGTACTTAAGATGGCGGGGACAATTGTGGGGTGGGGGAGGGAAGGGAGCTGTTTGGGAGGGATCAGGGGGTGGGATGTGTCAGATGGGAGGCTGATCTCTACACTAAAGCTAAAATTAACCCTGCAAGCTCACTACAAACTCCCTAATTAACCCTTTCACTGCTAGCCATAATACACGTGTGAGGCGCAACAGGATTTAGTGGCCTTCTAATTACCAGAAAGCAACGCCAAAGTCATATATGTCTGCTATTTCTGAACAAAGGGGATCCCAGACAAGCATTTACAACCATTTGTGCCATAATTGCACAAGCTGTTTGTAAATGATTTCAGTGAGAAACCTAAAATTGTGAAAAAATTTACGTTTTTTTTAATTTGATCGCATTTGGCGGTGAAATGGTGGCATGAAATATACCAAAATGTGCCTAGATCAATACTTGGGGTTGTCTACTACACTACACTAAAGCTAAAATTAACCCTACAAGCTCCCTAAAAGCTCCCTAATTAACCCCTTAACTGCTGGGCATGATACACTTGTGGTGCGCAGTGGCATTTAGCGGCCTTCTAATTACCAAAAAGCAACACCAAAGCCATATATGTGTGCTATTTCTGAACAAAGGGGATCCCAGAGAAGAATTTACAACCATTTATGCCATAATTGCACAAGCTGTTTGTAAATGATTTCAGTGAGAAACCTAAAGTTTGTGAAAAAATTTGTGAAAAAGTGAACAATTTTTTGTATTTGATCGCATTTGGCGGTGAAATGGTGGTATGAAATATACCAAAATTGGCCTAGATCAATACTTTGGGATGTCTACTAAAAAAAAATATATACATGTCAAGGGATATTCAGGGATTCCTGAAAGATATCAGTGTTCTAATGTAACTAGCGCTAATTTTGGAAAAAAATGGTTTGGAAATAGCAAAGTGCTACTTGTATTTATGGCCCTATAACTTGCAAAAAAAGCAAAGAACATGTAAACATTGGGTATTTCTAAACTCAGGACAAAATTTAGAAACTATTTAGCATGGGTGTTTTTTGGTGGTTTTAGATATGTAACAGATTTTGGGGGTCAAAGTTAGAAAAAGTGTGTTTTTTTTCCATTTTTCCTCATATTTTATCATTTTTTTTATAGTAAATTATAAGATATGATGAAAATAATGGTATCTTTAGAAAGTCCATTTAATGGCGAGAAAAACGGTAAATAATATGTGTGGGTACAGTAAATGAGTAAGAAGAAAATTACAGCTAAACACAAACACCTCAAAAATGTAAAAATAGCCTTGGTCCCAAACGGACAGAAAATGGAAAAGTGCTCTGGTCACTAAGGGGTTAAAGGGGCAGTAAACCTAGCAAATAATGTTATATAATTCTGCACATAATGCAGAATTATATAACATTAGCGTAGCGCTAGCTTTGTAAAGCAAAGGGTTAGATAGATATTTTACAACAAAAACAGAATGCCACTCCTGGCTCTACTGAGCGGGTCTGTTTTCTTCTCCTAAGCGCATTGCGGGTACGCTGTGTAGTTACAGCCGGCCCGATCCCGCTATTAAACTTAATGTAGCTCGCTCCCGCTCTGGTATGGTAGTGGGAGCAAGCTACATTGAGTTTAATAGCGCGATCAGGGCGGCTGTGATTAGACAGCGTGCCTCGATGCGCTTAGGAGAAGAAAACAGACCCGCTCAGTAGAGCCAGGAGTGGCGTTCTTTTTTTGTTGTAAAATATCTATCTAACCCTTTGCTTTACAGAATTATATAATTCTGCACTATGTGCAGAATTATATAACACTATTTTCTAGGTTTACTGCCCCATTAATGTTAAAAAGCAGGAATATAAAGCTTAGGAGACGGTCCATTTTTTGTTTAGAACCTGGGTTATGCTTTCTTATTGGTTTGCTAAATGTAGCCACCATTAAGCAAGCACTATCCAGGATTCTGAACCAAAAATGGGCCTGCTCCTAAGCTTTACATTCCTGCTTTTTAAGATAAAGATAGCAAGAGAACGAAGAAAAATTTATAACAGAATTAAATTAGAGCATGCAATTTTAAGCAACTTTTTAATTTACTCCTGTTATCAATTTTTCTGCGTTGTCTTGCTATCTCTATTTCAAAAAGCAGGAATGTAAAGCTTAGAAGCAGGCCGATTTTAGGGTCAGCACCCTGGATAGTGCTTGCTTATTGGTGGCTACATTTAGCAAACCAATAAGAAAACATAACCCAGGTTCTAAACCTAAAATGGGCCTGCTCCTAAGCTTTACAGTCCTGCTTTAAAAAAAAAAATGAAGATAGCAAGAGAATGAAGAAAAATTGATAACAGGAGTAAATTAGAACGTTACTTACAATTCCATGCTCTGTCTAAATCATGAAAGAGAAAAAATGGGTTTAGTGTTCCTTTAAGATAATTAACAAAACCAAAAGCTATGAACAATTGAAATACTTGATTAAGCCTTTTTAAAAGATATTAATTTTGACGGCTTAACAATTGTCACTGTCAGCATATTATAAATGTATGTAATGCTTCTTTAATTGCTAACAAGTCTGTACGGTTCCTCACTGTATCTACACTAACAAGTGTGTGGTCTCTATAGAATCTGTGGGTTTCAGTATATTAATGTCAAAGAACTGTGACATACTAATTAGTGCCTTCCACTGTGCGCCTGCTCTGTCATTAACTTTATTTTATGTTCATTAAAGGACCAGTCAACACTGTAGATTTGCATAATCAACAAATGCAAGATAATAAGACAATGCAATAGAACTTAGTCTGAACTTCAAATGAGTAGTAGATTGTTTTTCTGACAATTTTAAAAGTTATGTCTATTTCCACTCCCCCTGTACCATGTGACAGCTATCAGCCAATCACAAATGCATACACGTACCATGTGACAGCAATCAGCCATTCACAAATGCATACACACTTATTCTTGCACATGCTCAATAGGAGCTGGTGACTCAAAAAGTTTAAATATAAAAAGACTGTGCTCATTTAGTTAATGGAAGTAAATTAGAAAGTTGTTTAAAATTGCATGCTCTATCTGAATAATGAAAGTTTAATTTTGATTGAGTGTCCCTTTAAGTTTGAACATTCACATAATAGATCTAGCAATTAATTAGTTCATTTTTTACTGCTTTCCAGGATAGCTTTAATGGGACACTAAAAGCAGAACCTTTATGATACAAATAGATCAGGCAATTACAAAATAATTAAATCTTAATGTGCTTCTGTTATGCACAGTATTTTTATATGCACACTTTCTGAGGTACCACTTTCTACTTGGCATGTACAAGTGTCCACAGTATATGCATATGTGATTGGCTGATGGCTGTCACATGATACAGGGAGAGAGGAAAATAAATGGACAGTCTAGTCAAAATTAAAGTTTCATGAGTCACATAGGGCCGTTGTTCTCTTGGTATTTTTTGTTGAAAGCTAGCCCTAGGTAGGCTCATATGCTACTTTATAAACCCGTGAAGGCCGCCTCTTATCTGAATTAATTTGACAGTTTTTCACAACTAGACAGCGCTAGTTCATGTATGCCATATGGATAAAATTGTGCTCACACTTGTGGAATTACTTATGAGAGGGCAACGATTGCCTAAAATGCAAGTCTGTAAAAAGAACTGAAATAAGGGGGCAGTCTGCAGAGGGTTAGATACAAGGTAATCACAGAGGTAAAAAGTATATTAATATAACCGTGTTGGTTATGCAAAACTGGGGAATTGGTAATAAATGGATTATCTATCTTTTTAAACAATACAAATTCTGGAGTAGACTGTCCCTTTAATTGTAATCACCTTGTCCCATGTACTGAGCTTTTATTATGTCTCAGAATCCCTATATAATTTAATCCCTATATAATTCAATGCCTTACTCGATGATTCAAGGCCTCCCTAGAAATGAATTTGTACAGAAATTTGTCAGAAAAAAAAACAACTCAGAAATTCAGACTGTGTTATTGCATTGTCTTTTTATTATGCATTAGTTGATTATGCAATTATTTTTCACTTCGGGGCAGACACCTTGATAAGAAACCCCTTTCAAAGAGTTACTTTAAAGTGAAAGTCAATCCTAGCGTTTTACAAACGCTAGGATTTACTATTGGAACAAATAAAGGGGACTTTCATTCATGAAGTATAAGATACTTCATGTAGAAAGCTCCTTTATTTGATTTAATCGATCGCCATTTTTACCTGGTACAGCAGCCCACGGCTACAAACATTTTTTGCTAAGAGGTGACGTTTTCACCTCTTAGCCAATAGCCATGCGGTAAATCCGGCTCCCATGGGCGCCAAGCCGGATTTACGCACAGCTTTTGGCTAAAAGGTGAAAACGTCACCTCTTAGCCAAATTTTTTTTTAGACATGGGCTGCTGTACCAGGTAAAAACGGCGATGGGGCTTGCTGTACCAGGTAAAAACGGCGATCGATAAATAAAGGAGCTTTCTACATGAAGTATCTTATACTTCATGAATGAAAGTCCCCTTTATTTGTTTCAATAGTCAATCCTATATTTGATACAGCTTTGTTTGCTCACTCTCTTTTTATTGGAAGAAGAGTAGTTTATAGGAAAGAACGCTCTAAATAGAGCTAATACCTTATGGAGATTTTTAAAATATGAAAATATAAAAAATATATATAAAAAATATAAATAGAAATCTATTCTATGACACTAGATAAGATTTTGTACAGAATAAAAATTTATTTTATTTTAGTAAAAACAAAAAAAATTTTTTTAAACATGTGAGTTTGAGATTCTTATGTACAAATGAATCTGATAGGTTGGCCAACCTTGTAATCTAAATAATCTTAAATTGATCTAATATTGATTTCTTGCGTATCAGTATCAATAGTATCAATATTTGACAAATTTCAATACAGCAATACTTGACAAATTTCAACAAAGCAATTTTCGACAAAGCAATTTTAAAACCCACAGTTATATGATAGGCTGTTGATCTAATTAGGAGTTTAGGGCTATATAACTGAATTAAAATTGTATAAACACAATTGCAATTTTCAAATTAAGTTTATAGAGTATGTATAAAAAAAAGTCAGTTTTTTCAAAACGTGATTAAAAGTCCATTTTGAGGTAACCGTTAGGTAATACCCAATATGAGAGTCTGTGATGTATATAAGAAATTTTCTTGGCTGCAGCCTAAGTTTATAGAAGATATTTTTTTAAGGTACTATGTACCTATATCAAATGCGGTAAGGTAAGCAGGTGTGTAGATCTAACCTTATTATCCTTGCTGAGAGATGTTTTTGCAACCAGCTTTTCTTCCTTGATCTTTAAGTGGTGTGATACACAAATCCGCTTCCTATGTCTTATGGGGGCTGAGTCTTTGTATATTATGTTGTGGGTAAGGGACTTCCGCACTTCTACTGTTATTTCCAATAGTAGGTATCCTGTAGGACTTCAGATTGTTCGTAATAAAGAGTAGATAGATCAGTTCACTTTTACAGATGTTTTTGGAAGCGTTTTTGGCAGCGTTTGGTGGCAGCGTATTCTTACCTTACTCAGTCTGCGTATGATTCCTCTGCGGCTCCTGTGTGAACCAGGTGTTAGGGATGAAGGATCAGTGCAACGCGTTTCAGCTGTGATAACCAGCCTTTTTCAAGCAAGAAAAAGGCTGGTTATCACAGCTGAAACGCGTTGCACTGATCCTTCATCTAATAGTGAAAGGAGCTTATACCCACTAGCGCAAAATCTATATATCTTTTGACATACACTCTCTTTTATTGCCTGTTTTATATGTCTCTAATTATTATTTATTTTTTATATCCCTTTAACATGGTAATATATTTTGTACTTGATTTCAGATCTTTTTAGATCACGGTAGACAGACATAGTAAAAAAAATAAAAGTAGATATTTTTATACCTATGTCTGAGCATGTTGGCCATACAGATAATGTAAACATTCAATACCTTGTTCCTGTCATAGATTTATAAACTGCTGATTAATATATCAGTGCCTTTTCCAAGTTAGGTCTGTCACACATACGTCTCTGCAAGCTCTATCTGACAGGATTCATTTAATAGCTTGTCACATACTTGTGAGGAGGAAATTCCAACAGGATTGGACTGCCAAGTAGTAATTGGTGTGAGGTGGCCTCTGTGTTATAGCTGGTGTGTCAAGAGTGAATGATGATAATTTGCTTCCTAAAAATAATATGTGAAATACGACTGAATCATAGCAGCATATGTTGTTCATTCATTCATTCATTAAATGAACTTTGTAAAACAGACATTACATCCTATAAATTGTTAGATTATCTAATTTTTGCATTTCTAATCCCAGTTTACTATGTGCTGGACTTTAACACATTAGGACGGCATTGAACGTCCTACCTTATATGGCATCCTGCAGTCTCCTCCTTTGAGTGAATGGAAAATCGGACTGGAGGACGTGACTAGCATCATAGGCAGTCCCTCATGATCCAACCCCGGCCTAGAAATCACATGATTTTGTTTTTCAGCAAGTGTTTACATTGGAAATTAGTTACAATGTTAAACAATTGCCCCCGGCATGAATGGGTTAACCCCGCAATTTTCATACTTGAGAGCTGTAAATTGCAAATCCCAGGTTAAGAAAAAAAATCTTAAAGGGACACTATACCCAAACATTTTCTTTCATGATTAAGGTAGAGAATATAATTTTAAACAACATTCCAATTTACTTCTATTACCTAATTTGCTTTATTCTTTAGCTATACTTTAATGAAGAAATAGCAATGCACACAGTGAACCAATCACAGGAGGCATCTATGTGCAGCTACCAATCAGCAGCTACTAAGCATATCTAGATATGCTTTTCAGCAAAGAATATCAAGAGAATGAAGCAAAATAGATAATAGAAGTAAATTAGAAAGTTGTTTATAATTGTATGCTCTTTCTAAATCATGAAAGAAAATATTTGGGTTTCATGTCCCTTTAACTAGAGCACAGGTGAAATAATCATCTGAAGGGTGAGAGCAGGCTAGTAACCATGGTTACTGATCAGCTGACTATTTCACCTGTGTTCTAGCTAAGATATAATGAATATCTGGCCTGCTAAGGGCCCTAAAACTGGAGTTGAGAAATACTGATTTAGATCAGTCATTGGTAGCAATATTTTTAATGCAGTATAACTTAAACAAAAAATAATTTATCACATGGGTTATTATGGCAGTAGAAAGACTGATTATCGCTAATCTCAGTATTAGTTTATTCATA
The DNA here is from genome assembly GCF_027579735.1 of Bombina bombina. Classification (NCBI taxonomy): domain Eukaryota; kingdom Metazoa; phylum Chordata; class Amphibia; order Anura; family Bombinatoridae; genus Bombina; species Bombina bombina. The sequence goes on from NC_069500.1 coordinate 938,826,943, forward strand.
ATAGCGCCCATTGCTACCTAACTTTTGTAATTGCACTTGTAGTTAAAGTGATGGTAAACTCTCCCCTTTTTAAAATCAGATCTGGAATGTATGCGCTATTTTAGATGGAGTTTAATTCATTAGCTGTAATGAAGATGCGCTATAACTTAGTTATTAATATAGATATGAAATTCAAATACCCCACGTTACACCACCCACTTCAAAAGTCAATTTTCCTGTCAGCTAAATGATTGAATTACTCTCCAATCAATGCTCTAGCTACAACAAAAGTGCCATATGGGGAGAGCGCCGATTGGACAACAATTCAATCAGTTAGCTCACAGAAAATTTTACTTTTGAAGTGGGCGGAGGAGCATGCAGTATTTGAATTTCATATCTATAATAAAAAGTAAGTTATAGCGCATCTTCATTGCACATGATGAATAAAACTCCATCTAAAATAGCGCTTACATTCCAGATCTGATTTTAAAAAGGGGAGAGTTTACCATCACTTTAAATGACAACTAAGTATAGTATATTTGTATTATCAACAAATGCCTGTTTTTTTTTATATGATGAATTTCAAAGTTTAGATAAATTTTTCCTTCCCCCCTGTATTATGTGACAGTCATCAGCCAATCACAAAATGCACATACGTATGAATCATGAGAGTTTAATTTTGACTTTAGCGTCCCTTTAATTATTATTTTTTGCCTGTGATTGGCTGTGAGCAGCGCAGTTACATTGATGACAAAGCACAAGGACACAGGCCATCATATTGGAAATATATATCCTACTACCTATGAAGATAAGATCATTTCTGCTAGCACAGCACATTTTAGTCTAGATAAGTTATTTGCACAGATTCCCTAACAATATGGAAAATAAATAACTGTGAACTGTCCAAAGATTCTATTTTACAGCTCCCTGCAAATTCAATAAACTACTTCATTATATTAAAGGGACAGTGCACTGTAAAATAGTTTTTGCCTGAATGTATTCCCTGTGACTTCTTATACCAGCTGCAGTGTATAAAATATGAGACATTTCTCATTTATGTTTTTTCTTTGTAAAAGAAATAGCTGGATTTGTTCTTTGAAACCTCAGCCCATCAAAATAGGCTAAGCTTGCTGTGCAAGCAGATCTCGTTATCTTATCACTCAAATGTTTCCCTTTCTTATCTCTGTCTCCCTATAATACTTAGGCCAATTGAAAATGAACATTGTAGAGCTTAATCTATTCCACCCCCCCCACCCCCCCCAAAGAGAATGTGTAATTTATTATGATAGCTGTGTTTACATAGTTACATAGTTACTCAATAGCCTATACCTAGGTATAGAAACTTCCAGTATAGGTAGGGATAATAAAGACTAAATCAGCTATTTCAAATTCCAATATAAAGGCTAAGGAGCTATATGTAAACAATTTAATATACTCCAGTAAAATTGATCATTGTGAACAAATTCAATTTTTGGTTACATTTTCCTTTAAAGGAACAGAATACACCAAGAATAATATGCACAGATACAGAAATAAAAATCCAGTATAACACCTTTTTAAAAACGTACTTAGAAGCTCCTAGTTAACACTGTTGACGAGGTTAGGCTGGAATACCCACTGAAAGGGGCTAATAGCAGAACCCCCCCTGCATATGTAAAGACTCATACAAAAAACAGAATTTATGTTTACCTGATAAATTACTTTCTCCAACGGTGTGTCCGGTCCACGGCGTCATCCTTACTTGTGGGATATTCTCTTCCCCAACAGGAAATGGCAAAGAGCCCAGCAAAGCTGGTCACATGATCCCTCCTAGGCTCCGCCTACCCCAGTCATTCGACCGACGTTAAGGAGGAATATTTGCATAGGAGAAACCATATGTTACCGTGGTGACTGTAGTTAAAGAAAATAAATTATCAGACCTGATTAAAAAAACCAGGGCGGGCCGTGGACCGGACACACCGTTGGAGAAAGTAATTTATCAGGTAAACATAAATTCTGTTTTCTCCAACATAGGTGTGTCCGGTCCACGGCGTCATCCTTACTTGTGGGAACCAATACCAAAGCTTTAGGACACGGATGAAGGGAGGGAGCAAATCAGGTCACCTAAATGGAAGGCACCACGGCTTGCAAAACCTTTCTCCCAAAAATAGCCTCAGAAGAAGCAAAAGTATCAAATTTGTAAAATTTAGAAAAAGTGTGCAGTGAAGACCAAGTCGCTGCCTTACATATCTGATCAACAGAAGCCTCGTTCTTGAAGGCCCATGTGGAAGCCACAGCCCTAGTGGAGTGAGCTGTGATTCTTTCAGGAGGCTGCCGTCCGGCAGTCTCATAAGCCAATCGGATAATGCTTTTAATCCAGAAGGAGAGAGGGGTAGAAGTTGCTTTTTGACCTCTCCGTTTACCAGAATAAACAACAAACAAAGACAAATTTGTCTGAAATCCTTAGTAGCTGCTAAGTAAAATTTGAGAGCACGAACTACATCCAAGTTGTGCAACAAACGTTCCTTCTTTGAAACTGGATTAGGACACAAAGAAGGCACAACTATCTCCTGGTTAATGTTTTTTGTTAGAAACAACTTTTGGAAGAAAACCAGGTTTAGTACGCAAAACCACCTTATCTGCATGGAACACCAGATAAGGAGAAGAACACTGCAGAGCAGATAATTCTGAAACTCTTCTAGCAGAAGAAATTGCAACTTTCCAAGATAATAACTTAATATCAACGGAATGTAAGGGTTCAAACGGAACCCCCTGAAGAACTGAAAGAACTAGGTTGAGACTCCAAGGAGGAGTCAAAATTTTGTAAACAGGCTTGATTCTAACCAGAGCCTGAACAAAGGCTAGAACATCTGGCACAGCTGCCAGCTTTTTGTGAAGTAACACAGACAAGGCAGAAATCTGTCCCATCAAGGAACTTGCAGATAATCCTTTTTCCAATCCTTCTCGAAGGAAGGATAGACTCTTAGGAATCTTAACCTTGTCCCAAGGGAATCCTGCAGATTCACACCAACAGATATACCAAATTATGTGGTAATTTTTCTGGTTACAGGCTTTCAGGCCTGAACAAGAGAATTAATAACAGAATCTGAGAACCCTCGCTTTGATAAGATCAAGCGTTCAATCTCCAAGCAGTCAGCTGGAGTGGGTCGAACGGACCTAGAACAAGAAGGTCTCATCTCAAAGGTAGCTTCCATGGTGGAGCCGATGACATATTCACCAGATCTGCATACCAAGTCCTGCGTGGCCACGCAGGAGCTATCAAAATCACCGACGCCCTCTCCTGATTGATCCTGGCTACCAGCCTGGGGATGAGAGGAAACGGCGGGAACACATAAGCTAGTTTGAAGGTCCAAGGTGCTACTAGTGCATCCACTAGAGCCGCCTTGGGATCCCTGGATCTGTACCCGTAGTAAGGAACTCTGAAGTTCTGACGAGAGGCCATCAGATCCATGTCTGGAATGCCCCACGGTTGAGTGACTTGGGCAAAGATTTCCGGATGGAGTTCCCACTCCCCCGGATGCAATGTCTGACGACTCAGAAAATCCGCTTCCCAATTTTCCACTCCTGGGATGTGGATAGCAGACAGGTGGCAGGAGTGAGACTCCGCCCATAGAATGATTTTGGTCACTTCTTCCATCGCTAGGGAACTCCTTGTTCCCCCCTGATGGTTGATGTATGAACTTGGCCCTCGCTAGCTGAGGCCAAGCTTTGAGAGCATTGAATATCGCTCTCAGTTCCAGAATATTTATCGGTAGAAGAGATTCTACCCGAGACCAAAGACCCTGAGCTTTCAGGGATCCCCAGACCGCGCCCCAGCCCATCAGACTGGCGTCGGTCGTGACAATGACCCACTCTGGTCTGCGGAAGGTCATCCCTTGTGACAGGTTGTCCAGGGACAGCCACCAACGGAATGAGTCTCTGGTCCTCTGATTTACTTGTATCTTCGGAGACAAGTCTGAATAGTCCCCATTCCACTGACTGAGCATGAACAGTTGTAATGGTCTTAGATGAATGCGCACAAAAGGAACTATGTCCATTGCCGCTACCATCAAACCTATCACTTCCATGCACTGC